>NC_091120.1:156688862-156989487 GCF_040183065.1 Periplaneta americana | reverse complement strand
TCGGGATTTACTTCCAAACCTATCTCTTTACTGGCTTCCAGTAAAATTCCCGTGTTTTCCCTAATCGTTTGTGGATTTTCTCCTATCATATTCACGTCATCCGTATAGACAAGCAGCTGATATAACCCGTTCAATTCCAAACCCTCTCTGTTATCCTGGACTTTCCTAATGGCATACTCTAGAGCAAAGTTAAAAAGTAAAGGTGATAGTGCATCCATCGCCTTGCTTTAGCCCACAATGAATTGGAAACGCATCTGACAGAAACTGACCTATACGGACTTTGCTGTACGTTTCACTGAGGCACATTTTAATTAATCGAACTAGTTTCTTTGGAATACCAAATTCAATAAGAATATCATATAAAACTTCTCTCTCAACCGAGTCGTTTTAAACTGAGTAGTTTTAAACTAACCAATCATAATTATTACGATGTACCGAAGTACATATGATATTTCCATGCAGAAATTCTGCATCATCATATGATGAAGGATGGGTGGAGCAGAGAAAAATTCTCTCCGGCACAGGGATTTGAGCCCAGGTCTTCAGCTCTACATGCTGACGCTCTATCCACTGAGTCACACCGGATTCCCATTCCGATGCTAGATAGAATCGTCTCAGTTTTAAGCTCCACCATCTCTTGGGTTCCCTCTAGTGGCCAACCCTCATGCACTGTGTCACAGATGTGACAGTGGCACGATGTCCAACACATTAATGTGCAGAGGTGCAATCATTACGAGTGACTAAGTGGGCGGGATCTGACAGAATAAGCGCTGTCTTAAATCGCAAAGTGATTATTTTTGCATAGGCCTATCATATATTATTATGATGTACCGAAGTACATATGATATTTCCATGCAGAAATTAACAAATCATAAATTTGCAATGTTTGTTTCAGTTTCACCATCGAGATCCTGGCCTTGTAGGTCTTCTGGCATCAGACTGCATAGCAGAAGGATATAAAGTTTATTATGGAATAATTTCTGATGGAATTCACACACATCCTGCAGCTCTTCGTATAGCCCACTGCACCCATCCAGATGGTATGACGAAGTAAAATACATATGAATAGAAATTAAACAATAAATAAAAATAAAAATAAAAGATCTTCATAAAATTTGAAAATAAGTATATTCAGTATTGTACAGTCAGAGCACACAACATTGTGCAATTGACAAAGTCAATAAAAAGTAAACAACAAAACAATAAAATCAATTCAAAAACTCTCAACAACGTTGACATTAAAAAACTTATTAGTTTCATAAAATGGTTTGTTGATTAACCAACCAGAGACAAGTCTGTTAAGTAGTTTGCCTTTTAACAAAATTCTACACTTTCTTTATATTAAAAATTAAAACCTTCGTTCTTATTTGGAGCTAAGAATGGCGAATGTGCATGGATTTTATTTTACATTGAAACTAAAGTCTTTTAGTGGGAATTATGATATTTTCTCACATATATTCGAAAACTTAAAAACTTTCTTCTTTCCAGATCGAAATGTATACACTAAAATGGGAAAAAAATTTTCAAAAGTCATTTAACCTGAAAATGTCATGTCATTAGTGTGACTTCATAGTACATGTTACTTGAATTGAATTTTTTCCAGTTTAGAGGGGGTGAAACATTTCTGTGCTTCATATTTACCGTTCTCCCACTTGAGTGTCATTTAAATTATAAATTTATTGTGATGTCTATTCTTTATGAAAAGATCGTACAAAGTAACCTTCTGTCTATTGTACTGTTTCAGTGTACAAAATCGTATTGTTATTGTCACCCATGTTCAGGATACATTGTACACTGTGCAGTGCACTTACCACTGGCCAAATGAGACTACAGTGCCCTGGGAAACATGTATTGTCTCCCAAGATCAGGAAGTCAAAGTCAAACTCAGCAGCATTGTGAAGCTGGTCACCCTTTGGGCTTGACAACGACAAGTTTAATATTAGTCTCACCTCATAATAATAAATAGAATTAATGGTTTAAGAGGCTTATTGTATGGTTTAAGCCTCTTGAACCATTAATTCTTGCACAGGATAGGGACCGATGGCGGGGTTATGTGAGGGTGACAATGAACTTGTGGGTTCCTTAAAAGCCATTTGTAAGTAAGTAATTAATGGTTGAAGGAGAGCCCATACTCTGTAGACTTGATGCCATAAATTTCAGCTAACATGAAACAGGCCCTCTTTTTATGAAACAAGCTACCATAAATGACAGTATCTGCGGTTGTTATGGGATAGTACTTTCCCGAATCCTTCACCAACTATTGCTTAATCTTAGATACAATAATAATGATCATATGATCAATTGAATGCATTGAGCAATAAAATCAGACAGCGGGCATAGCAGCCAGCTTGAAACTAGGTGTTAGCCTAGATCATATATGTAACAGATATGTCGGGGTTATAGGCTTTGAGGTTAACAACTTTTGTCAGGTTTACTACGCTGCCATCTAGTTGTTACATAAGGACTCACGTCATAATACCCATATGAATTGCATTAGTGACTGTGCCGCCATCTCGTGTTTGTTTACGGCGGACGGGTGGCGATCCTGGCAGTTGTTCTCTTCAAAGTGCTGCCGATTTTAACGTGGCGAAGAGTTAACTGTTACATATATAATCTAGGGTGTTAGTTAATTGTGCCTCCAAAAGCTGCAAGCTCCAAAAGCTGTGTACTGCAATGTTACTCATGTTTTGAGATGTCTCATGATAACTCATGGAAAAGAGAAGTAAATTATCTTTTTATTTGCATTACAGAGGCATTTTCATTAAATGTGTATTTACCACCCTTAAAAGTCGTAAAATCTGTTTAAAATAAAATTAGTGCACATTCCCATTACTTTTTGAGTGGTATTGATGAAACAGATGCTTGATGTTAGAAGAATGTTGTGACAAGATCTCCCTTTACTTCCAAAGAAAGATTTGTTAAGAATTTTTATCAACCTTAGAAATCTCTCTAGACCCTATGGCAAACATGGGTAACCAAGAACAATCAGAAGATTGGATATATTGAAATGAAAAGTTGTTTAAACCAACTGATCTCATTTTCTTATAGAATCATGTTATGATGTGATTTGCAGGTCTAGTGTTGGTGACGGATGCCGTCTCTGCACTTGGCTTAGAGGATGGAACTCACCAGTTGGGTCAGTTGGCTATCGAGGTGAAAGATGGACGTGGTCTTGTAGCAGGGACAGACACCCTCTGTGGCAGTATTGCCAGCATGAACGAGTGTGTACAGTTCTTCATGAAGGCTGCATGTATGTAGTGGTATTTTAAAATACTTTATTGAGAGTGGGTAGAGGTGAAAATTAATTAATTTGCTTATTAAATATCATGCATTTATGTCGAAAAGTTTCAAATATAGTGACTTCATTGTGTGTATATATGTGTGTGTGTGTGCGTGTGGGCGTGCGTTTGAGTTACAAAGAACGTTAAGTGGAGCTCCAGAAATACGAGCATCAGACATGCTTGCATGGCTGGTGTAGACTGTGTCATTAATGATCCATAACTTCCCATGCATTCTTACTCGTATTACTTTGATTAATAATAGCATGCACACAATTATATTTTTATTTTATAATGAGTACTAGAGAGAAAGGAATGGGCCACCCTACCTCATTATCTTTTGGCCTAGTTACCTCATAAGTGGTGCCATGTTGGTATCACTTGTGAGGTTCAGACCTATCTTTAGACAGTTGACTAAACAACAACAATATAGTATGTGAGTTTTAATTTAGTGAAATGCGTGAATTTGCAGTTTCAAGCAGTGGCTTTAATGGGAGAGGATAGTATTTTTTGGTGAAAAATGAGTAAATTAAAAAAAAAAATTCTTTAAAATGCTCTGTGATATGTGTGGAATGCATAGCATAACATTTTGTAGGTATTTGTGCCCTTATCGGATGTTGAGTCGCCATTTTTAAACTTCCTGTGTTAAGGATTTTTAAATCATTCGCCCACTTCTATTGTTGTTTCCGGTAAATTAAATTAAAAAAAAAAAAAAATTTTTAATTTAAAATATCCTTTGAAATGTGTGGAATGGATTGCATAACATTTTGTGGGTATTTGTGCCCTTATCGGATGTTGAGACGTCATTTTTAAACTTCCTGTGCTATGGATTTTTAAATCACACCCCTGCTTTTCATTTTTTTTTGCTACATTGCCAGACAAAAATGGATATAATTTCTGAACTATTAAAGATACATGCATGAAATTTAGAACTCACTATCTTTAGACTATTAGGAAACTTTTCTCTGTAACAGACTTTTGTTAATTGGTTTCATTTTAAAAATACGTCCGTTTGTTTGCAAGAAAGGAAATCAGAAAATTATTATTAAATTTTAATTGTTTATTTTACAAACGTAGGGACTAATATCAAAATTCTATTACAGACAGTTTGTAGAACATGCTTTTGCAAATACATTGCAAAAAACTGTTTGAATCTATCTTTAAAAACGGTTTAGATATATCGGTTTTAGTACAATCCTGCATTGGATATATTTTTTTCAAATTTGGGCCCCCAAATATATATATATATATATATATTTTTTTTTTTCAAAATATTTTTATTTGGTTGAGTTGCCACACATATGAGCTCTCTATATACAAAAAATTAATATTTTACACCAAATAGGAAAAAAGTTTTAAAAAATACCATCCTCTCTCCTTAATTGGGGGGACGTGTTGCTGGTTGACTGACAAAAACACCGAGAAAGTTTGCTGGGACTCACTTTAGAATCAGTGGCCAAATCAGACCAGTCGCCTTCTGGCCTCACATAATATCTGCATATAAAGCTCTTAACATTTGATCTGAACTGTCTAGGTAGACTAGACTATTTTTTGTTGATCATAAATCAAATCTAAGGGCGTCTGAACGACAAGCCAGTTTTGAAAACTAATTGAAATGCTTTCTTGTAGCGTGTTCTAAAGTAACTGCTCTGGAAGCTGCATCTCTGCATCCTGCACAAGCAGTTGGTCTCGATAGCAAGAAGGGGACCCTGAGTTTTGGAGCCGATGCAGATTTCATCTTCTTGGGTGGAGACCTCAAGGTGTGGTCGACTTGGATCGCAGGGCAGTGTGTGTACCAAGACTTCAAGAGTCCAGAGCCAACTGTGAAACTTTCTCAGTACCATTAAGAAGGCTGTGGGATGTCACATTGAGTCACAAGGATCTCTGTAAGTCCATATGACACAGCCCACTTTGCCCTAAATTTTGAGAAAAATATATTTATGTGGAACAGGAATTTTTAACCATGTTACATGCTTTAAGGTCTGCTCGGATAGATGACGAACACAAGGTCATTCTTTCTAGATTGTTTTAATGTGAATATTATCAAAGCTACATAACTGTATACCTGCAAGCAACATACATGTGTGTGGACACAAGCACACGAGCATTCTCTTTCTTGTTCCCTGTCTCTCTCTCTCTCTCTCTCATTTACACTCCAACTTCTCACTTCCTCTCTCTTTCTTTCTTTGACCCTCTTTCTTCCCTCCCCCCCCTGCTATTTTTCCCTCTCATTGCCTCTCATCGCCTCTCATCTGCTCTCCTTAGCCCCTTCCTACCTTCTCTCCCCCTTTCCTTCCCTTCTTTTTTTTTTGTTCTCGTCTTTCTGTTCCTCTTCCTCTCTGTCTTATATTTCCTTTATTTCTGTCTCCATCTCCCTTCTTCTGTATTTTCTTTCTTGCCCTTTATCCTTCCCATTTCTCAAGCAGTTCTATTCAATGTAACAAAATGTTGCTGTGGGCATTTCTTGATGATCTGAATGGACAGTAGCTTCAAACAGGTTAAGAACCTCTGTTCTGGGATCAGGAACCAAAAATTTCAGTTCCTAAACATATATGAAACGTTTATATTATATCTAAGTGTTGAAAACTTTATTCTTCAGAGTTTATTTAATTTTATGTGCTAAGACTGCTGTCAGCAGATCGGGTCTCGCAGGGTCTTTTGTATCCACGGTATTACAAAATCCATTATGTTTTCGTTGTTTTAATGTAACAGTCAAGGATTACATTTTATATGCACTTTAGTATTCTTAAGGATGAAGAAGTTCAGCTCTACATTTCAGAGTGACACATGCATTACTTAATGTGTAGATAATTTTAATGAAAATTGCTTTAATTTCTTTGCACTTTAAAGTCAAATCCATGTTTAAGAACATTAACAAATATTGTTACGTAAGTCCTAGCAGAGAATTTTTTGGTTTTCCCTGTAACAGTTCTACGTTGTTAATTAAGTCATTTTCATATCTATAGAACTGAAGTTTCTTCAGTTATCTGTGCACTGTGTCAAAGAGGTAAACTGCAAAACTTCATGTGTCTACGTTTTTATGGGAATCTGGAGAAAAAAATACATAATTCAGAAAAGCACAAACTGAAATGGCATTTAGTAACATCTGAAATAGCATTTCAATAACATGTGATTGGTTTAGAAAAAAAAAAAGTCAGTAGTTTTGAACTGCTTGCTTTTGTTTGCTTCTAAGAAATAAATCACACCCTCAAATTGTGATACCAGGTAACTGTTCCATAATTTGTCCAGTTACATTAAAATATTATCTGTTTGAAGGGATGTTAGAGTAGTTGTATTACGGAGTGGTCACAACTTTGGTGTCAGATTCCCATTGTTGAAAATGTTCTGTTTCTTCCCTGTGCATAACAAGCAGTGAGGTGAAGTTTGCTCACATAATTCTCTCTCCTCTCTGAATGGATTCTCCTACTTGCATATAACCAGTTTACTGAAATTAGCATATGCAGCTTCGAATTTCCACAAATTTCAAAGTGAGCTGCATCTTAACGATGAACATGTATAATAGAATCTCGTTAGTACGATTTTTTAGGGACAAAAAAATTTGAACATCATATACGGGAAAATGTACTACTGAAAAACATTTTCTTTCTCATTTGCGTTAAAAACATCATTGGGGCTCTACTTTTCTATAATGGAGGGAAGTGTCATATTTTTCCACAATTCGACAGTGTTAAATTGCAGCCTTGCCTTGGACACATCTGTACATTAGGCGTGATGGTTCTTGAACCAACCGTTTGAAGCTTTGAAGTCTGAAAGTCTTTAGCGCTAAATTTGCTGCCTTAGCACGAACCACGATGCCATCGATTGATGTATTCAAAGTGTGGGCTTGTTTGACCCAGTTTAGTAACACATTTTCTAATGCTGGAAACTGACCTTCACATACATGTTTTCTTTTGCTGCTTTTTCCTTCTAAATACACTGCTTCGATTATATTTTTCTTTCGCTCACTATCGTATTCAGTATTGACGGAGGAATGTTACATTTCCGCGCAATATCAACGAGCTTCACGTATGGGTTGTGGTCCACTTCTTGAATTATGCTCCTTTTTTTTTTTTTTTTTTTTTCATTCATAATCTGCCTCACTTTCTTCTTATATTCAAACTCGTGGCTTATGTACAAACTTCCACAAACAGTGAAACAAGTTACTGATGATACTATCTGACTTCGTCTTCCTTTGTCATCTTCTAATGGAAACAAAGTAGCAGCGTGCTGCGTGGGTGTAGGCGGCGGAAGTGAGAACAGGAGAGAGAATGCATGCGCGTTTGTATGCAGTAAGCAGAAGACGTCAAATGTGTAAGTGGGTAATTTTAATATTTAATGAAATTGGGACTGGACTTCCAAAAATAGATGTACTAAACAGGAAAAGTGGTAATGAAGAATGTGCTAACGAGATTCCACTGTACTGTATTTTTACGTTCTTACATTTTCACGGCAAATCTAATTTCGAACAAAACTGACAAAATAATAGGCGTGTTCCATATTCCCTTTTTTCACCCTATCTTTTTCTTAATTCCTTAAGTCCTTCAGTAAGACAGCAAACCTCAGAGCATCATGAGAATCACTTGTATCTTTCTGAATTGTTCTCTTTCCACTTTTTCCTCTCATCAGCCATTGATAAAATTGATGTGTCACAGATGTGTGTGAAAAATGTGGTATTGCAGTAAGACGGTATGTCTGAGCAGGAAAATGTCAATTTAATCTGAATATTCCACAGCAAAAGATGACAATGTGCATAGTCTCTGGGTCTGTGCTGTTGAAGTGAGAGCCTCTTTAGTTTTCTGTTTTAGTTTTTCTACACTTGATTGTATTTTAATACTTTTTACTTCTGCATTTATTGCAGTAGAAGACTGCATTAAGCTATGCCATAAAAGGCAGTGATGAGCAAACATCATCGGTACTTATTGTCAACAGTCTGTGCCATCATAGGGTTTCTTTATTCCAGTGATAATTATTCATTAATTGATTTTTTTCTTGTGTTTGTTTTCATTCCATTACCAAAATTAACTGTAAGAGAAAACAATTTAGGCATTATTTTTACTTTTAATTCTTAAAGAACTTTGCCTAATTGGAAAAAACTAGTCTTCTTACCCACAGTATGTGTGTCAATAATGTTTAAACATGAGTATTATATTAGAGAACATATCTTACGACCTCAAAATAGCAAATAACTGAATAACAAAACACCAAATAGGAGTTCATGTCGATAACAAACTAAGTATGAATAGGCATATCAAGAAAACAATTGAATCTAGAGTTGTAGCTTAGTCATTTGCTTCTGAGACTCATATTTGGGAGGTCCCAGGTTCAAACCCCAGAGTCGACCAGCTTGATTGGGATTTTTTTTCGTGGTTTCCTCAGTCAGTTATACTATATAATAAAGGCAAATGTCGGGTTGATCAATTGTTGCTTCTTTGTTTCACTTGTGTGCACAATAATACTGCCATCTACCAGTGATAGCTTGAGGTGCCTCATTCATAAATGTACGTTCATACTTGAATTTGTAACTTATAACAACTTACTGACTTTCCCTCATACATTCCTAAAAATTGCATTTTTTTAATTGTGAACAATTTTGTTATTATAAATATACAAAAATTCCCTGAAAGATAGTGATATCGTGCTCAGGGGAAGAGAGTTATCAGTGTGTTATTTTGTCATGAATTATACTTGCTATAAATGTGTATGTGTAATGGTAAAAATGACAATGTGTTGTTGTAACTTGATTCCTAAATGCAGCTTGATTGCTTAATACTGCGCACATGAGTAAATAATTTGTTATGTGGGAAATTGTTGTCTGTGGTATAGTTGACACCATGCTAGCCATTCAACCCAAAGTTTATGGATTCATATCCAGTTTAGTGCAATAGGGCTTAAAGACTGATTAAATCTTTAGCATGGCTTTCTCAGGGCTGGAAATGAAGCTGGGAAGTTCGTGTCATAGATTTACGGCACATAAGAGAACCTTGTATCTGATAGGCAAAATTTGTCTTAACTTTTTTCACCTACCGGTACGTTTTATTTTGATGTTGAACTTCTGCAGTTGAAAACATAATTAAATAAAATACTACTCATTATTATTCGGAAGCTGCTGTAGATCTAAATTACAAATTTTCATTTTCTTGTATCACTGTAAGAATTAAAATTGCATGAAAATTTAATGAAAAGTTGGTTTGTTAACAACATCATACATTTAATGTATTGTTTGGGTTAGATCATACATCATGCATAATACGAAAATATCGTAAATGTACCATCTAGTTCTTATGGTTGAAAGAGACCCTATTAACAGCTCCAGAACAACTGCTCCATTAGTAGCAGTAGCTTCTCAAACTACTTGTTTCATTTTCGGAACTGTTCCGAAAAAAATGAAAATGTTATGCCCTTAATGCAATGTATTGTTCAAAACTAGAAAGTACAAGAAAATAGGAAATACCAAAATCTCAAAACCTATAATTTTGACTGAATTTGTCTTTTGAGTGGTCTGTGAATACCTTACAATCAGTACTGTCATGGAGGCCATACAACTTTTTTATTTAATCGTATGGAGAAAAGAAAATTTTGTCTGTATGGAGCCATACGGCATATGGGTGCCTAAGTTTTGTACGTGGAGATCTGTACAGATCTTAGATCATCTCTTGCTGTTTCTAATGTATTTCGTTTGATGTTCATAAACAAAAATTGCCCACCTCTGCAGCACTGGAATCCAGAATTATATAAAATAATGGTTGAAAAACAAGAAGTGCTGCAAATACACACTCCAAGATTCATCGAGACAAGTGTGCATCCATGGTAGTGCTACATGGTGTATTCTTTAAATCAAACTTGTTGCACAATTAAAATGTAAAGCAAAACCATTTCTTTACTTCTTTAATATTAAAAAAATCATTAAATGACAATTAGAGAGAGAGAGGAGAGTAAAATATATTTCAAGGAAGAAAACAAGGGGTGGGGCATATGGCCAAGAGAAAAATTACCATGACAGCACTGCTTACAGTTAAAGTAACTGGAATTTTTAGTACAGCAAATGTTAGAGGAAATGATAACTTGGCTCTCACTTTATAGATATACTGTGACTAGCTGACACATGTGCACCAAGAAAAAACTGCCACTGCAGTATTAAATTTTACGTATATTCGCATTTCATCTTTTGCAATGCTTTATCATGTGCAAGGTACGGATTACTTTTAAGTAATTTTATACGGTCTGGTTGCTGTAGAGTAGTAAAATGTATGGTGGAGGTAATGTTGATCAGTACTGGTATGCAATAAGGGTTCACTCTGCCATCATGTATAGTGTGTCAAATTGAAGGAGACTACAAATACTTGTTTTCATTTCTTCTCCGTTTATCAGTTGTAAAACAACCTGACTTCTTATTTGTATTTTTATTTATTTTATTAACGTCATAAAACTTATGGATTCATTTTGGAATGGGAATAATGACAGATGAACTGCGTAGCAACAACCAGAGTAATGGAAAAACAAAAGCAAAATGCCCAGTTAGTTTCGACCAATGTGAGTGAAGCTGCCAGACATAATAGCAGTTATTCTCAAAATCCTTTATCCCACAACCTTCCAAGTGTAATTGTAATGATTAAGGAAGAGTGGCTAATCTGGGTATGTATCAGTAACCACCAGGAAAGGTGTATTTTTCGTAGAAGGCAATGTCTTGTTTTCCAATGTGTCATGTGTAAAGCAAGCTGGGAGTGATGGCTTGTAATGTTGAAAAAGTCACATAACAGGTCTTCTTGTAGTAAGTTGTGGTTAGTACAGAACATCAGTGCTCAGTTTCTTTGTGCAATTTGTCAAAGGTCCAAAGTTTACTAAATTGCCCATGGTCAGTTCATTTGTGAAAAGCATTGACACTTTTCCTAACTCTTCTTCTTTCGATAAAATAGAGGTGGTAAGATACTGTACTTTATTCTTTGTTTTATGTAGTATGAAGTTACTTTCAGAACAATGACTTACTAATATTAATTGTCAGACCAAACAATACTAGAAGAATAGGGTGTACAAAAATAAAGTACATCAGTTTTAATTTTTTCCGCATAAATAGTTTTTGATTTGTTAAACATTTCTTTTCATTTACTTGCTGGGCAGATTTCGCAGTATACAAAATAACTACTGGTAACACTATAATTACTATTCTCTCCGTCAGGACTAGAGAATTAGTTTGTATTGGACGAGTTTCTGACTTATTCATGTTTAGCTCTGGAAAAAATTTACTATATATTTTGAAGAGTAATTGTGGTATATAGGATCTGTATTATAGTTCTTAAATAGCATAGAATACTGGTATGACTATCTAGTTATCCAACTCTTACTAATCATCATCATTATCATAATTTTTCTTGAGTTTCTAAGTGGAACATAGGGCCACAACAAAGCTTTGCCTTCGAATTCTATTCTTAGCTATGAACTTTGCTTCATTCCATGATTTCCCTACTTGCTTAAGTTCTCTTTCTGTTGTCCTTTTCCAGGTTATTTTTTGTCTTACTGTTCATCATTCTCCTTGTGATTCCAGTTTCAGTGCTCGTGTAGTTACATTTTCTGGTTCTCTTCTTGACATATACACTGTCAATTTCCTTTTCTTAATTTCTTGGTCTATGGAGGCGGATTTGTTAATTCCCGGAGTTTTTAACTCATACTAATACTACTATAATATTCAGAATAAGGTTAATAGTTGTACAGTATTTGAATATCAATAGAGAAGTTTATGAAAGTGACTAGGTATTCACGGAATACCGATGATTGCGTGAATATATCTTTGTTTTATTGTTTCGTATTTTTTTATCTTTAGAGATATGTTATTTATTGTTTAATATTTTATGGTATAATTAGTTACAAATGGTTTTTAAGGAACCCGAAGGTTCATTGCCGCCCTCTATTTTATGGTATTTGATTTTTATTTATTAAGGATAATATATAATTGAGAATTTCTTAATGATTAACATGTATACTATTTTATTTCACATATATCCAATACTATAAATATTTGTATATGGAATAGGTTATTAATGCTCTTATACTTCTGTAAAGGTATCCCCTTCACATGCCATGAAGGCACTTGGGGGGCATGGAGATAGAGCCCCATGCTTTCCATGACCTTGGCACTAGAATGAGGTGGTGTGGTCAGCACCACGCTCTGACCGCCTTTTACCCCTGGGAAAGACCCGGTACTCAATTTTATAGGAGGCTGAGTGAACCTCGGGGCCGCTCTGGAAGTTTGGCAACGAGAAAAATCCCTTCACCACCTGGGATCGAACCCCAGACCTTCCAGTCCATAGCCAGCTGCTCTACTACCTACTTAGCTACCTGGCCGCCTCTTATACTTCTGTGCACATTACAAATAGATTACGCAAAAATCCACAGATGGCAGCGTATGTACATTTTTTACATTTGCAGCATCTAGCGGAGACTTCTTGAACTTCGTGTTATGTTAAACATGTTAGATTTTCTCATCAGTTGTACCTCAAGCAAAGACGTATTCACGTCAATATAAAAGTCAAGTAAGTGATATATAATGATTTTCACTGTACGTTGCATGTGACATGGACTCAGTAGCTGGCAACACCCTTCCATAAACTCCTACCACGTGCTCAGCAAACATCACAGATCAACACTTTATTGATAACTATGGACTAGTGAGGATAACACAGTATAACATAGTAACAAAACTTCGTGTGTAAACAGTAGATTGTACCTGTTGTAAAATTAAGTTCAAAGTACTCTGTAATTTCAAGAAAGTATTGTTTCGTTTTGCGACTGCTTTTATCCAGAATTATATGAAAACCTTCATGTCACTGATCTTCAGCCCAGCTGCAGAGGCTTCATTACTAACTGCATATTAGACACAGTAGTAGTGTTAGCCAATGTTTCCTTCCATTTGACACACAATACAAACTGAAAGAATAGCGAACTTGTCACAGGAATATAGCCTATCAAATAGGCCTAAGTATTTTATAAAGTATGGCCTTACTCACATAATATATGAAAGTTTTAATTGTCTTTCTAATAGAACATGCATGGTACTTATAGTAGTTGAAGAGAAAAATTTGTGAACCAAAGAAACAAATTGACACATAATGGTAAATTATGTGAAATAAAGTTAACTATTTTACTAAAAAAATACACTAGGTTTTCTTACACGAAAGATGTTTGCTGCAGGCAGCTTTAATTGAATAAGCTACTATTCACCTCTTTAAACTCAAACTGCTATGCAGCAAACATTTATGAGATCTTAAAATATTTTACAGATTTAGAAACAGTGCCTATTAACATTTAAGATGTAGCATATTTGTAAAAACTTGCTAGATTATTTTGAGTAAAAGCACAGTCTAGTATATACAGTCACGAAGCTCAATGCATAGGGAATATGCATCCATAGATAGTTGCTAACCACTAGGATCGCTACTATCGCCTCATCACAGACAATGCGAAATAGTACCGGCACAGTCTATTGTTCCTAGTACCCTCAACAACTCGAGCTTCGTGACTGTATATACTGGACTGTGGTAAAAGTATGCTTGCATAACATGTAATTCGTCCGTCCTGGTATTGTTAGCTTGGTATATTAGGATTAGTTTTGTGCAATTTAATATCTTTCTGAAAAAAATGATTGTACTTACATGTGGAGAAGTAACTTTCAAGTAAGAAAATTATTACATAATGTTATGGTGAAGTGCCCGAATTTTATGAAGAGAATCTGTTAACTTTTAAAAATATTTGGTAGTCTGTATCAATTTAAAAATATATTATCTGTATATTTTGAATAAAGGCTTATTGTATAGCATAAAAGTGAATTCAAATATAGTGAAACCTCTATTTTCGGACAAATTAAAAATTCCCCTAACCTTAAAGGATAGTGAAGCCCTCCAATTATGTACTCATTCAGAAGACATTTCCCAGTATGGATACACAAGTGGTTTTCATTTCCTCTGGATACAGCTTACTCTTTCTGTATTGGTAACCTGAAAAATATAATTTGTCTGTTATAGACACACAATTTTTTCAATTCTCACCGAGTAGAGAAATTGTATCAAATTTTCCTTATCTTTATGCAAGCTTCTTTGGTGGCTTTGAACTCTCATTATACGTACATTGTCATGATTATGAAGTGTACAGTAATGTTTATATACTTTATTCTTAAAGGAGGATTTGTAAAAAGGTAAAGCTATCCCCATTACAAGCTATGAAGATCTGTAGAATAGTGTTGCCCTTAGTAAATCGGACAGTTCTTCCTAACATTAGTACTTGATGAGGAGTTACTACACCCCAATTAATAATCAATGTTTTGGGCTTAATATTTGCTTTATTATGTGATATTTGTATATACTGGATGTTCATTTCAAAGTGTGTCATGACGTCACTGTTGTTGGGTCACCGATTTTAAGCGAGTTTCAGCTTATGTGTTAGAGAAGTTGCCTATTATTTAAGGCGTTCTTCAATCTGAACTTGAGAACGTGTACGGTATAACTTGAACGTCGTAGCAACAGATGGCGGTCTGTACAGTCTGTGTGCTACCATAACCTCTTTCGAATGGTGTTTTGCGCCGGCAAGTCGTACGCAGGGTATTTGTTATCATCGGTTGCGTACGGTAACATTCCACAACACAAATCAAATGCTCCGTGTCCATGTTGACCGTCGAAGTTAATGTCACCAAATACGTAAGTAATCGTCTTAACCCTCTCCCCATATCCCGACAGTACGTATTTCCAAACAGTTCACATTCCTGCCACTACCGGCGTTACCGTACGTATCGGTACGTACTCTTCAGAATAAACGCCGTACTTGCTAGGCAACTTCTCTGCCTCTTAGGTTATACACCTCTGCGGAAGTGTAGGAAGATTGAATTCTCTAGGCTCATCGGCTAGCCACATGACGGCTTACAGCGAGCCATGACACATTTTGAACTGAACACCCAGTATATATCGTTAAAATGACCAGCTTGGAAGTAATTTTTAAGTTTTAAATATTATACAGTTAATTATATATATAAAAAAAGACAAATTTATAAATTCCAAAAACTCTGACACTTAGCAGACACTGCTCCATCAAATCGTCTTCATTGCCTTCGCATTATTTCAGAATACACTTAAACATAAAGAGGATAATTAATTATACTTGAAAATAAGGGGTATCAAAAGTAAATCGTCTTTATTTAATTTGTGTCACAAGCCAACAACAGTGTATACTGTATTAAAACCTAATGGAACAAAACTCGCTGTTTGTGTCTCTAGACAGCTTAGGGAGGAATGTCATTGAAAATACAACTTTTTCTTTAAAAAATCATTACAACCATAGTTTTTAAGTTAAAGGCATGAAATTTTGTGTGCATAAAGACAAAGAACTGTATTCAATGGAAAAAATATAATGAATACCTAAAAGTAAGACATGTGCATAATTAATATATTATAAACATTTAACAGTTATGTCCTTTTTGTATGAAGCTAATACTGCTATAAGATTAGTGAACTATAATAAATACCATATGCATATTAGTTTTTTTATTTGTAAAATTTTGAACTTAGTGTTGCAAATAATACCCTATAAGTAAAAATGTAAGTAATGAATTATCATCATTGTAGTTCCAAATGTTCAGCAATATGTAATGAACAACTCCTAAAAAAATCATAGCACTGGGATTTTTAGTTTTTTAGAAAAGGCTTTAGATCCTCCAAAAAATGTATATTCGAAAGTAATGCACTGAAATGTTAACAAAAGGGGCAAGGTGGCAGGTGCAGAGTTTAACATTTAAACGTTTTTAATATACTTCCAGGCCTTTTACAAATATAAAATTTATACACAGTGTAAATTACACTATGTAGATTACGAAAAACATATTTCCAAAAATCCGATAAATCCGATTTTGACACGAAATTCATGACATCCCCCTTCAGACATTCTTGAAAGGAGCTGAAGGTCACAACATTTTGAACGAAACAATTTCTGACTATAGTGTTCTAAATAGAGGTGGGGTGTATGTACACCCCGCGCGATTTCGTAATAGTTCAGGCTTCAATTTTTGCAGTCAGCATTAGTAGAGTAGAAATGTTGTTCTGCAGTGGAGCATCGATTATCCAAAATACCAATTAACCAAAACATTGGTTAACCAAAAGCGTTCAAGTTGACAAATTCAAATTTGCACGCGCTATGTAGTGCTGTAATGCTAGCCGGTTTCACGGTTTCTCCCTTCCTGCCCACCGTGTGATACAAAATATATATGTATAGTTTTGTGTTTAGTATCAGTGTTTGTTTCATATTGCTCCTATGACACCAGTACAATTTGTTTTCATAATTGATTGGTTATCCGAAAAATCAGTTATCCAAACACCCCCCCCCCCCCATCCCCAATAGTTACGGATAATCGATGCTTTATTGTATGTGCTTGCCATCTGTAACTCCAAAGGAAATACCCCTGGTACTCATTTCTGACTGAGTGAGCCCCAGCCATATTAGATCAGCGGAGAAAATCTGTCACTTCATTGGGAATCGAACTCATAACCTTTGTGTTATGCAATGCAGTTTAATAAGTTTTATTGTTTATGGTGTATGTTTCCATTATCTCTGTCATCTAAGACCTTGAACTGTAGAGAAATGGAGAATTGATTTGTTTCTGCATCTCAGTACTTCACATTGGATAAACATTCATTTACAGACTATTACATTATACACTACATAAATTACTTCAGAGAACCATATCCTCAACTTTGTATTACAGACAAAAATTAATATTATTGTGCATATCCGGCCAAGAGAGGTTTCACTGTATTATCATTACACTTTATTGGGACTGGTTTTGTAGCAACTAGATAAAAACCTAAACATGTGATATTATATATTTGTATACATGTGTTTTATAAAAATAACACTGTATGTGTTAAGAGATCACTATAAAGATGTTTAGAATCATTGCATCCTTATATAAGATGGTACTTATATACCTTTGTTGTACATCCTGGCCTTTATCCAAATGCTTATCAATTTTGTCCCTTCAACGAAATGCATTGATATGTTTGTCGAGATGCCAAGGTAGCCACTGGAATTTGATAAATATTGATTTGTTACAACATGCATTGATAATATTTCTACCTAACAGGTAATTTTATTGAAAAAAAAAAAAAAAAACAGAGAATTATTTTTTTATCCCATTACTCTGGATATTTCTCTCTTAGACTACTTAACTCCCTCATTGAATTTCTCTGTTGACATTCATATACCAAATGAAGGATCTGTACTGGGACTGTATAAATGGTTCCCTCATCTGACTGAATTCTTTCTTTCCATTCTTCACTGACACAAATTCCTCTCTTCCTGTACTGCTCATTTCTGTCAAATTACTTTCTTCTTAGTCACTTCTTCTGACAAGTTCCTATCCTTGATACTACTCCTCTTGCTTTTACTCGCAGACTTGGATATCATTTCTAATACCACCCTTATTATTCTCACTTCCTCTCCCATTTTCCCTTCCCAACTCCTGGATTCTCTTTTTCTCCCCACTCGTCTTCTTCCTTGCTCCTTGTGCTGTTCTTCCTCGCATTAAAGTGCACTTGCACCTACCACTGTCCTTAACAGACTTGAATTACCCTTCGCTGTAGTTTTATGTTACTGTTTCTGCTTCCCTCTCCATGTCATGGCATCATATCTACACTTCTTCGTTCGTCATTATATGGGTTCCTGACCTTGCTAATGTCCTCTCCTGTTATCATGTGTAATGGACTATCTGTTGGAATGATTTTTTTTCCACCATTTCTGTTCTTTTCCTCGGTATAAGCAGTTATCGACTATTGGCTGTCTTACTATTTCTTTCATCTGTAAAACTTGCCTCTTCTCCATTGGAATCTGTCTGCTGTTCTCATTCGTTCTTCTCTTTGGTACAAACCAGGAACAAAATTTGGGCCATCTGAATTTTTCAAGTTCCAGTTATAACATATTGCGCATGCTCTTCGTTCTTTAAGCAAAACTCTAGATCAGTGGTCGTCAGCACTCGCTGAAATGTGCAATGGGTATGCAGTGCCGTCCCGTGTGCACTGTCGTGCAACAGGGAGAGATAGAGAGCATACCCACTAGCAGCTACGAGAGCACTGTAGTGCATTGCGTTTTCTGTGGGTAAGAGAGGCTAGCCCCAGCATGCTCTGTGCTGACGACCCCTGCTCTAGATCATAAAATTTTCCATTCACTTTCAGTTTATCTTCGTACATTTTAGCGAAATGTCCTTTCGACCTAGCTGCTTTTATATAAGGCAGTAGCAGTTTTTTTTTCAATTTCTTACTTCATTTTTCTAATCTGTATGAATGGTCGACATGCACTCCTCATACTATTTTTACCTGTAAAAATTTTTCAGCATTATATAGATACAAATTAACCAACGCAATAAACTGCCTCTGATGGAGAAAACCAAAGGATTTAAGTTTTTTCTTCAATTAATTTGTCTCCGACTTAACTGAAGAAAAATATTTACACCTTTTATTACAAATTATAACAGACAAATTTCCACACTTCTCTAACTAGGTTGCTTTGCTGACAAAGTCTTCCTAACAGACTCATTTTTTTCACCTTAACTGCTGTGAACAAAATATTGAGGGAAAGGTATAAAATATGTACAAGAATAATACCACTATGGTATTTGATTAACTGATTTTTCCAAAAGTTTATTTATCCTTATGAGATACAAAACAAACACTGCTTTTTTCTCTCTTTGAATGTCCCTAAAATAGCACAGAGCAAGTATGTTTTTTTTTTTTTTTTTTTCCATTACCAGTACTTGCAGTTCGAACAACATGTCAAATTACACTTTTAGACTGCAAATTACTAGTAAAATATCCTAATACAATAAAACCCCTATTATCCATGGTAATGAAGGGGTGGACTGAACGGTTAATTGAAAAAATCGGATAATCTGTACCATAAAAGATTTTCGTAAATTTAGTGAATAATGCTTACACTTTCATAGTATCCTCTATGGCCTTGTATTGAACACACTAAGTGGTGGATCAGAAATTCACTGATGTAAGTCTGGTTGTTAACAACGGGATTTTAGGGGACAAGGAAATTTCTTGTAATGGGTATCTGTGGAAAGACAGGAATAGTGGAAGTCTCATATTATAGATTTACATATCTTATATTATGCCATCCTTGATTTTTATTAAATTGCACATGGTTGTGACTCCAATCTCATATTCTGAGATGAGCCACAGTTTCTCGCTTCCAGATACCACTCAGTTATTTGCACTTTTTATACTTTGCGCAACACGATTTCTTTTGATTCTCGTGGAAGATATTTTATATAGAAGTAGGGCAACTCGAACAGTAGACCATACTGTGTAAGGACAAAATAACTTGCTAATATAATGTACAGTAGCAGACTCCATATATTTCTGTAGGAACACAAAGGAGAGAAAGACAGTTGGATAATCCACCAATTGGTTAATAGGGGTTCTACTGTACTTTACTTTTAATTGTTCACTTACAGTGTCTTCTCAAAGACAAAATGAAAGAACAATTTTAATTTCTTATTTCAGTTTGCTTCATGTTTCCTCATTAAAATGTACAGTTTCATAGCTCTAATGATGACTTAATTTTTTTTATGAGGAATATTTAAAAGGTTACAGACATGATAAACCGAGAAATGCATAAGATGATCTTTTTTTTTTATCTTGTCACTACAAATTTCAACTAATTAAATCTCCCTAAAAGAAATAGCAGGTTATTGTTCTTAAAAAAAGAAGACCAAGAAGAGCTTGAATCTGCAAAACTGTGGTCACACCACTTGTTATTGACTGGTGAACACTATGTCCAGTTCCCAACACCATTGTAAATGTTGCTGGATAAGGAAAAACATAATCTGACTTGAAGTGATGGTCCCTATCATATTCATTTTAAATAAAAATAACTGCTCTGCAAATGGGAGTGAAAAATCACCACACTCTCATTCAACACACGAACAGGTAATTTCTTTTAAAAAAGAAAATCAATCGTGACAATAATAATAATAATAATAATAATAATAATTTATTATACTTGTAAACACCAAAGCTTTTTACAGTAGATACAAGTTTACTTTACATACAAGTAGGCAGCAGAACCCTGATTTCATTTGGTTATCAGAAGCACAGCATTCATGAAAAACCAGAGAATATATATTTTTTTTTTCTTTGAAAAATATAAACAAAGCTGAGAAGGATTTTGGTGATGGCCAGCTATCTGCAGTGTCAGGAACAATTTAGAAAACCATCAAACCGTAAGATCACGGCAATTATTTGTCATCATATGTACAGAACTTCAACTTCATAGGTCAAGGAAGAGACAACTGAAATAACTCACACCAACTTCCTTCTTTTTAAAAAATTATATACTAACAGTCTGACTATATACACTGGACAGCAACACGAGGATAATGATTGGATATTTTTTTGTAATTTTTCTTCTGAACAAATGGTGGAGGGTGGGGGGGGGGGGACGAACAGACGATCTTCTCAGTCTCTTCTTCACACACACAATCTGAATGAATGAAAAACCTGATAAGTTTTGTGAGTTTATTCATCTTTCTCATCTCTGTCGTCTTCTTCTTCTTCTTCCTCTTCCTCTTCGTCTTCATCCTCACTTTCTTGTTTATCTGACACTGGATCTTGTTCAACCTGTGAGCTTGCCTGGAAACAAAACAATTCACTTCAGCCAAGAACTTCTCATTTTATGGTATTATAATCAGACAATTAACACATCTGATATGAGAAAAACTGGTGTTACAGAAGGAGTACATACATAGTACTTTCTCCTAAGTTCTACATGTTCTTTATCATGCTACCAGTGATAGCCTACTCCTATTTGCAGTTTTTTTTTTTTTTTTGAGCTACCATTCAGAAGTCATACCTATATAACTTCTGTACTAGTAAATAATACCAACCAGAGGTAGAGGGACTCTAGTACACACTTTACCACAAACCACTTGCCTCTCTCCCATCGGACAAGTTTCACTCTCTGATGATGAGTGTTTCTGTTTTGGATCAGTCAGTAAATACTGTATTACATTAGTCCTTTTTTATGCCTATTGTGACTTTATCTTTGTACATGTGTTTTTTTCGCCTGTGTTTTTTGTATTTGCATTTGCAGTTCTATTTATCTTATTTACTACTTCTCTTTACATTTGTTATTTTTTGTATAAAACTATATTCTGGTGTTGTGGTAGAGAAGGTCTGATGGCCTTAACTCCACCAGATTAAATTAATTAAATAAATTTCCATACTAATAAGACACTATGGGTAAAATATTACAACAGCGAAACGTCAAACTAAATACAAACTTATAAAAAAAGAATCAAGTAATGAGCGGGACTCGAACATGGTAACTTTTGTTTCGTACTGGCAGGTAATCAAATAATACATCACTAAGCTACAACACACTTCGACAACAAGCCTTTGTCAAGTCCTTTCCACATATAGGTATGTACAGTGAACATCACAGGCACCTGGAAAATTATTTGTTGCTAAATGCGTGTATTTGGAAGTTTCGTGAGTTATATCATTATCTAAATTAGAAACAAATAACGGCACAACAGGGTTAGGTTTATTCTAGAGGCATGGGAGGAAAAACAGTAAGAGGAATCATAAAGATAGTACAATGCAAAATTTCAGTATAACTGTACTGCATGACCGTCATGAAGACTTCTCTAAGCCAGCCATTTTTTTTATTTCAAGAGTGCATATCTATTAAGTTTAGTGGTAGTGGTGGCGGTGGTGGTGGTGGCACTGGTATTGGTATTTGTGGTGGCGGTGGCAATGGCATGTTATTTAATTGTCCTTTTAACTGCAGAGATTATTCAGTATCAAAATTCAATGCACAAGAGAAGTGGCAAACAAATTTTGACTGAAACCCATGCCCCGAGGTTCACTCAGCCTCCTATAAAATTGAGTACCGGGTCTTTCCCGGGGGTAAAAGGCGGTCAGAGCGTGGTGCCGACCACACCACCTCATTCTAGTGCTGAGGTCATGGAAAGCATGGGGCTCTACCTCCATGCCCCCCAAGTGCCTTCATGGCATGTGACGGGGATACCTTTTTACCTTTACCCATGAGGTAACAGTGCAGTAAATCTATAGTACAGAATTCAGTTTTGCTTCCCTCCCAGATAAGACATGGTAATGTTAGGTATAAACCTAATATTTAATTGTTAATAACAGTGTCAATTTTAAATATTTAACACTGCACAGCATGTAAGTGATATGTACTTTGTAAACTTGCATACTAAACTTTTCTACTGAAAGCAGTTTTAAAATTATCTTTCGAGGCCTGTCATATATTCATTGGAGTCTAAATGCGATTCTCATTTTCAACATTTGCTTCGCCTTCACAGCTACCCCAGGAATGCAAAGACTAGATACGTTAGCTTCTATAAATTATGAATTTAATCACTGACGAACCGTTAAGTTATTTAAATTAAATAACTTCACGATGTTAATATTTAAATTATGGTATTAACTTACCTGTTTGACTAATTTCGATGTTATATCCATCATCCTCTGAATTCTAGTGAGTTCTCATGCTGTCTTCTGGTTTCCTGTTATGGTGAGGTGTGTTCAAGATTGGTAGTGGTGTATCGAAAAGGGATTATGTGTTTTGAAATTCAATTGAGTGTTGAAGATGTGTTGTGATGTATGTCTATAAATTTTGTATTATTCTAGAGTATCGAGTTTCTGGTTGTAGTATTTTGAATGTGTAGTATTTTTAACCAAAAAACCAGATGCTTGATACTCCATAACAATACGAAATTTATAGACACACAAAAAGACACCCACAACACATCTTCAACATTTAAATGAATTTCAGAACACACATCTTTTCGATAGAATACTCCTAATCATGAACACATCCCACTATAACAGGGAACAAGAAGATAGTGCGAGAATTCACTAGAATTCAAAGGATGATGGATATAACATCGAAACCAGTCAATCAGGTAAAATAACACCATCATTTATATATTAACATAGTGAAGTTGTTACAGTATTTAACTTGAATAGCTTCATAGTTCATCAGTGATTAAATGTGTTAAAAGACTGTAATCAAGAATCAATATGAATTTAAATGCCAAATCAATGCAGATGGTGTGTAAAACAAAATAGTCATGATATGTGTACATCCTAAATAATTCTGCTACTGTTTCAACTACATCTAAAGTCTGAATAGTGTACTATGTTACTATAGTCCCGCTGCTCTAATTTCCGGCAGCCAATCACGTTGCCGGTCGGCTACATTTAAACGTGTGCGTCTTGTGACTCGCTGATGCATTTCCTAAGGCTCGATAAATACTTAATATAATCGCCCGCCATTTTGGCTCTTTCGTTGGGTTCGCAGAAAGCACACGAGGACGTTATTTACCAGTCAATTATTTGCTGAATTACAGTGCGTTTGATTTATTATCATAGGAGCTACGACATGATAATGTTTAACGGTATGGCAAATAGATCCCTCGTCTGGTAGTTCGGCAACGAAAGAACAAAAATGGCGAACGATACTACCTACCTAGACTTTATAGAGCCTTCACTTCCTAAGACGTAAGCAAAGAGGAGGAGTCACGCCAGGAATAACAGCATCGCGACTATAGTCAGTGATGTATGCAATGGCGGGGGAAAGGAACTGTGCCTCAAGAGTGATGCCTTGTTGGTGTTGCTTATGACATTCAAAACCTGTCTTCAGACAGTTGACTAAACAACAGTTCCAATGTTATACCTCAAGCATTTTATGGTTTAAATTCCGTTAATAAGTGTTAACAATAATGTAACAGTTCGCTGTTATCGAGTGATTTTGGTTTAAGTTATTTCCATTAGTTCATATTGGACAGTATCGTGATCAAGCAGCTCCAAAAATTAGGCAAGGAAATAGTTCTGCAATGGGTTCCAGAACACTGCGGCATGAATTGGTGGATCAACTGGCTAAGAAAGGCTGCACCCTAATACAAAAACATATTACTCAAAAATCATTTATTTCTGTTAAATTCAATAAAAAATTCCAATATAAATAAAAATTTTTGAACAGAATAAAGGAATCGGCTGAAGTTAAATCATGGGAACCCCTCCTCCAAAATGTAAACATCATCTCCAAAGAATCAAGAAATTCAGCAGTGGCAGCCTTTCACCTTCTGACTGGGCATGATTGTTTGGCAGCTCATTTATATAGAATTGGTATCTCCCTCTCATCTAATTGTGTGTTATGTGGAAAGGACGTAATCATGGATAAGTACCACCTGGAAAATTGCGAAACTTTGCCTATCCATCTCAACATCACAGAAAAATACTGGACTACAAGACAGCTGATGGCTTCATTGCCTTGATATCACAGCATTGGCTACCAACCAACCAATCAATCATATTGGACAGTTTCAACCTCTACTGAAATGCAAGAGAAATATCATACCCTGCATAACATATAAAAATCAGCTTTGGAGGAGAGGGAAGAGGAAATGTGATTTCACTCTTGTCCTAGTGGTCTGAGGGCAAACATTATGGAGACATTGCTACTAAGACTTGAAAAGTATTAACAGGTCTGAACAAAGAATTCTGCCTTTATTTGTGATATTTTGCACAGGAATTCTACTATTGCATGCAGCCAATGACACTACCATTGGAAACTAAGTTCTTGTCATCTCTTCCACCTAAAAAAATCTACTTTCCTCTGCCAGGTTTAACTGGCGATACTTGGAATCAGAAGCAAACATTGTAAACATTATACCAGGCGAAATGAAACAATAGCAAAAGACATTTAGGAATACTAAGAACACGTTGAACGCAAGTTAGAAATAACTTACTTACTTACTTACAAATGGCTTTTAAGGAACCCGAAGGTTCATTGCCGCCCTCACATAAGCCCGCCAGCGGTCCCTATCCTGTGCAAGATTAATCCAGTCTCTATCATCATACCCCACCTCCCTCAAATCCATTTTAATATTATCCTCCCATCTACGTCTCGGCCTCCCTAAAGGTCTCTTTCCCTCCGGTCTCCCAACTAACACTCTATATGCATTTCTGGATTCGCCCATATGTGCTACATGCCCTGCCCATCTCAAACGTCTCGATTTTATGTTCCTAATTATGTCAGGTGAAGAATACAATGCGTGCAGTTCTGTGTTGTGTAACTTTCTCCATTCTCCTGTAACTTCATCCCGCTTAGCCCCAAATATTTTCCTTAGCACCTTATTCTCAAACACCCTGAACCTATGTTCCTCTCTCAGAGTGAGAGTCCAAGTTTCACAACCATACAGAAGAACCGGTAATATAACTGTTTTATAAATTCTAACTTTCAGATTTTTGGACAGCAGACTGGATGGTAAGAGCTTCTCAACCGAATAATAACACGCATTTCCCATATTTATTCTGCGTTTAATTTCCTCCCGAGTGTCATTTATATTTGTTACTGTTGCTCCAAGATATTTGAATTTTTCCACCGCTTCGAAGGATAAATCTCCAATTTTTATATTTCCATTTCGTACAATATTCTGATCACGAGACATAATCATATACTTTGTCTTTTCGGGATTTACTTCCAAACCGATCGCTCTACTTGCTTCAAGTAAAATTTCAGTGTTTTCCCTAATCGTTTGTGTATTTTCTCCTAACATATTCACGTCATCCGCATAGACAAGAAGCTGATGTAACCCGTTCAATTCCAAACCCTGCCTGTTATCCTGAACTTTCCTAATGGCATATTCTAGAGCGAAGTTAAAAAGTAAAGGTGGTAGTGCATCTCCCTGCTTTAGCCCGCAGTGAATTGGAAAAGCATCAGATAGAAACTGACCTATACGGACTCTGCTGTATGTTTCACTAAGACACATTTTAATTAATCGAACTAGTTTCTTGGGAATACCAAATTCAATAAGAATATCATATAATACTTCCCTCTTAACCGAGTCATAAGCCTTTTTGAAATAACAAAGTACGAAATTGTTTAGTATAGTCATTTAAAATCATAGACATGGGAGAACAGTAATTTTTGGAAGAAGCTTTGTTTGTGGATGACCCACAATACTGGAGCTATGTTTGGATGATAAAAATGACTAAAATGAGATACTCTGTTTATAATTCAATCCACACATACCAGTCAACATTACTGGTTTGTTTTCCCGTGCAGAACATAGTAAATGAAGTAGTAATTTTAATTCACCCTGTCATATTTTGCTTTATCCTTTTCTGCCATCGCTTCATATTTGGATTTGAGCTCTGGATCAATAACTGACCACCTTCTAGCCAATTCCATGGCGATGTCTGGAACACCAAATTCTGGGTTCTGAGCTCTGATCTTGCTGCGTTCATCAGAGCAGAACCAAAAGAATGCTGTCCTGTAAAACAAAATTACATTTCTTTAAGTGATCAATGATCATCATTATAGAACTTGTGTTTTTATATTCACTGCACTCCTACTAGCTTTCTTGCTTCCCAGTATAAATTTCTCACTGTCTTATTATTCTAGTTACTGCAAATACAGACTTCTAGCCATAATGACAAAACAACTGCAACTTTTCTCTAAATTCTGATATCTTAGTGATGTTACTGAATACATTATGGTTCAAACAATTGAAAATAAGAGTTCTATGATATAAGTAAGTAAGCAGTGAAAGTACCATAGTAAGTTAGTAACAGCCACAGGCATAACTCAGTCGGCAGAAGCACTTGCCTTCTGATATCAAGTTGTGCTCGGCCATGCGTTTGATTCCCACTTGGGCTAATTACCTGGTTGTTTTTTTTTTCCAAGGTTTTTTCAACTGTAAGGCGAAATTCAGGTAATCTATGGGGGATCCTGCATCTCATCTCACCAAACACCACCTCTCTATCCTAATTTTATCGATGCTAAATAACGTAGTTGCTGATACAGCATCGTTAAATAACTAAAAAAAGTTAGTAACCAATGCTTTGGTTCAATATGTAGTATTCTGATATTTCAGGTCAAGCGAGGTTTTCAATGCCTACTAATTAATGTCGATGTCCTATTAAAAAAAAACTGTTCACTCTTCATCAAAATATATGAAACTTCATTAACTTTATTATCACTTTCTACATATAAAATACCAGCTTAGAAGTATCACCTCCCTCTTACCAACTGAAAAATACACGTAATATACAAGTTGCTAGTTACTTTTGTGAAAAAGAACAATGTAAATGTTGATTGTACGAGTAACTTACAAGCAGGACTTTTTTTTAAGGCAGAAAGGTATAGGAATTCTATATGTTTCACAAACAGGTCATTATTCTATGAAGTATGACCCAAACTTTTTTAATTATCAGAAATATATATATTTAGGATTATGTAATTCCATTATTTGGAACTATTTCAACAGAAGGGTGTACAATTTAAAGCAGATTTTTGACCACATTTCTTTATGAATGCCCACTCTCATTTTTAGAGGGAAAATTTCTATATCTCTAGTACATAGGCCTATTTCACAAATTAATTGGTTCGGATACTAAACACGAAAATGTTGTTGTTGTTGTCTAGTGCCTTGCATCTGGCAATGAAGCCATTAGCAGTCGTGCTTTCCAATACACGAAAATCAATTCAGAGATTTATGAGAAATGAGTGTATATGGCCAGATTGTGTGCCAGAATTATTTTTATTTTGAGGATATCCAAAACCTCTACTATTTTATATACATCAGATTTTCCAACTCAAGATCACTTAACAATAGCCCATTTTGCTGATGATGTTGCCATTCTTAGTAAAGGTACTTGTGAATCTGCAGCAGAACAACTGAACATTTTTTGTGAAAAAATTTCCACATGGTGTAAGCAATGGCGAGTAATTATGAATCCTCAAAAATCAAATTTAGTCAGATGTACTTATAAGAGAAACACTGTAAATTATCCAGTAACATTATGTGGTTCAGTAGTACCAATGGCTCAATCTGTCAGATATCTTGGATTAATCTTGGATAGCAAACTTACTTGGCATAACCACATATCAGCTATTATTAAAAAAATTAGACACAGAATCTACCTGCTAAAACACATTATTCAAGACAAATCTCCATTGCCTCTACACTACAAGAGACTTATCTATATTTCAATCGTGCGCCCTGTGTGGCAATATGGATGTTCAATTTGGGGATCTGCTTCTGCATCACAAATAAGAAGAGTACAGGTCATGCAAAATCGCTATTTGAGGCTGATGTCTGGTGCACCTTGGTATATTAGCAACAAGAACCTGCACGATGATCTCTGTATTCCTGAGGTGACGGAGGTCCTAAGACACAGCTACATCAGACTGTACAACTCCTTCCTAAATCACATGAATCTGCTACTTCAAGTAATTGTCACTAATCCACCACAAGATCCAGCCCACAGAAGATTAAAAAGAAAACGGCATAGTGACATGAGGCTATAGGGTACTTTTGGAATTGCCAGTGGGCAGTACCCATAAACAAGTGTCAAGTTATTTTATTTATTTATTTTTTTCTTTTTTTCTGTTTGTTATTCCCAACTATAATGTATTTATTTATGTACAATAAAGTTTACTTCAATTATAAAAAAAAAAACTCCTAATTCAAGCTTAAAATCATTTTTCTCTTATACATTCAAAGTACTTTCACTACACTCCGTGGCTATGACAAATATTGATATGATCTTGTATTTGTAATTGCTTAGAAGTCCCATTTTTTTAAGGTACTTCACCCTTGCCAGAGTTCAACCTTTTGCATTGTCAGGCAACTTTAAACTTAAACAACAGATAAACGTGGTGGTACTACCATGAAATGGAGTTAGCACAAGCTGGCTGTTTCGAAATACATACCTTGTCTAGACAGTTATTAAATCACCGATTAAATTTTCAACTTCTTTACTGTGTTAATATTTATTATTTCTCTGGCTGACTAGTTTCGAAGTCTTGTTTTTCATTGTCCAAAGCCTATATAATTGTTAAAAGTGTACATAGAAAAATGAAGAAGAGTTATTAAATGTCCTATAGCAATATATCATATACAGTACTATTTCTAAGTTAAGCATTAGCTTGACTAGCAGTGAAGACCTTTCTCCAGCCCAGGAAACATGTGGCATACCTTTTGGTAATGAAACATCTCTATCATACTTCTAAGCAAAATATGCATCATATACACTCATAAGTGTGAAATACAAGTTCAGTTGCTGACAGTTCTTCAGTATAAACATGTCGAGAGTACCATTTGCCTTAGAATAATTAAAGGCTAATTGTAACATACTGTATTAACTGAAAAGAAGATACATGGAATAAGAAACCCTTCCAATCTCAAGCCATGTGAGTCGTACCTTTGTGTACTTCAGAACTGAAAAAACATATCTGAAGAGAAATTTTCCTGCAGAACTCTCAAGAACTCTGTGTAAATACGAAGTTCGTAAGTAACTGCCAGTTACGGTGAGATAGAGCCAGAGAACACTTTCAGCAACTGCTTGAAATGAGTTGATAGTTTCACAGGCAAAGTAATAGTTATCACAAATAAGCTGTTGCATAGTTTACAGATAACACTATACTAAAAATTGCCAATCAGAGAATCATCCCAATATAAAAAAACTGACAAATTTATCAGAAGAGAATTACATAAAAATAATAAAAACAATATTACTAGTACAAAACCTGAAATATTTCACCAAAATTTTACTTCCAAAGAATTAACTATAGCTATACAAAATTTAAAAACCAAGAAATCTCCTGGCCCCGACAACATTCATTCCGAATTTTTTAAACATCTGGGGGAAAAAGCCAAGTCTGTACTTTTATCCATTTTCAATTTATCATGGAACACCTCAATTCCTTCAGCTTGGTAAAAAGCAATCATTGTACCAATTCACAAAAAACGGAAACCTGCTCATGATGTTAATAATTATCGACCAATAGCACTATTAAGCATGATAGCAAAAACTATGGAGTCCATGATCTCCAACAGATTAACTTGGTATTTAGAATCCCAAAATCTTTTATCACCAAGACTTTCGACAACTACACTCTACCAATGAACAAGTCATATGCCTCGGCCAAGAAATAAAAGACAGTTTTAACAAGAAAGAAGACACCTTGGCAATATTTATTGACTTTGAGTTAGCATATGACTCTGTTTGGAGAAATAAATTATTACTAAAACTCCAGAAATTAGGTATCTCCAGCAATATGTTCAGCTGGATATCAGAATTCCTTAGTCAAAGATTCATTGCCACTAAATTCAAAACTCACTTTCTAGTTACAGACAAACATATCGAGGTCTACCTCAGGGCGCTGTCCTCAGCACAACTTTATTCAATATTTATATAAATGACTTACCCTCCCTATTAGAGGAATCAAACATGAAAACAGCACTATTTGCAGATGATATAGTTTTGTGAACTTTCGGATCTTACAGACATAGAGACAAAATTGAAAATTCTGCTCTTAAAGCTCTTAGTCAACTACATGAATGGAATACATCAAATTTGATGACACTCAATTTAAGCAAAAGTAACTACCAAATATTTTCACTTGGTAAAAAAGAAAGAGAATTCAATAGCCAATACAATGGCCAACACCTTCCTAGGACTAATGAATCCAAATATCTTGGAGATATTTTTGATAGTAAGTTAACATGGAGCAACCATTTGAAATAGATTTCCGAAAAAGCTCGTAAAAGATTCTCCCTTCTAAAAAGACTAGCAGGAAAGAAATGGGGATGCTCTAGGAATACTTTGAACACTACATACAAAATGTTTATACAGCCAGTGCTGACATACTGCGGAGAAATTTTAATTACTTCACCTTTCATAAACGAAATAGAATATGTTCAAAACCAAGCTCTCAGACTCATTACTGGTGGAATCAAAACAACTCCAATAGATTCTATGAAATTCCTCACTAATATTAACAGCATCAAAATGACAATACAAGAAAAAGCACTGATTCAATATGAAAAACTTATCAGATTACCAGGAAACAATTGGCATTCATACAGTCCTCTCTGTAGATTGAAAACTCAAAAAAGTTTCATATCCATTGTTCAAGAATTAAAACAGAAAATCAATATCCCGAATTTAAAAGAAAACTTACAAATTAAACCAAACCCTTTAACTCTATTAAATATAGAATATAATCTAAATTTAACAGAAGAAATACTGAAATCAGAAGTAACCACTGAAATACTGAAACAATTGTCTTTAGAGACAATTAATATTAGATACCCTCCACAAAACTGGCTTCATTTATATACCGACGGATCATTGATCTCCAGGGAACAAGGTGCCGGTGCGGGTGTTACATGCTGTCTCTTCTCACTTTATAGATCTCTTGGATATGGAACAACAAGTTTTGATGGAGAAATCATTGCAATAAGTGAAAGTCTCAGGAATCTTCTATGCCACGTCAATAAATTTAAGAATGCAGTTATATTGTCAGACTCCAAAGCAGCTATTCTATCAATAGTCTCTAAACACACACCTTCATCTCAAACAGCAGAAATAACTAAAATGCTCTCTCAATTAAAATCACTCAATAAAAGAATTGTATTCCAATGGATACCATCCCATTGTGGAATCCTGGGAAACGAGAATGCGGATGCTTTAGCAAAGAAGGGTAGCACTGCTACTTACAGATCTGTTACTAAATCTACGTATTACTCTGTGAAAAAATTTATTAAATCTACTTACTTAGACTTCAACAAACACAATTTGATAACACAATCGCAAGGGAAAAAAATGGAACTCTCTGCATCAAAATCCACAGTTAATTCCCGATTTACCACGAAAATCGTCTGTAGTTGCATTTAGATTGGCAACAGGCCATGATTGTTTGGCCAAACACCTGCATAGAATTGGAATATATCAGTCCCCTAACTGCCCATTGTGCAACTCAAACCAAGAAATGGATTCGGAACACCTCAAAATCTGTGCTTCAGTGGCTGGCCATGATAATATCTTTGAAAAATATTGGAGTGCAAGAGGTCAAATGACTTTATTGTCAAACGTCTGGCATTAGAAAACAACAACAATCAGAGAATTTTACTTTCAGTTTACCAAGTTTTACAGGAAAAAATAAGCACGTTAGTTAAGAGCAATGAGACAAGAAAAGTCACTCACAATGATTTATGTGTTTTTTCACTCTTTGGTGGTGTATATCCCTCCATTTCTGTTTCGGCCATTTCATTGGAACGTTTCTTCTCCTTGTCCAACATGGTCTGAAACAAAACTGGGCTATAGTACTTACTTTTAACTTCAAATTTTCATGTCTACACCAAACAGTAAAAATCCAGTTTAAAAGTTATTTACAATTACCTGCATTACCATAAAAATACAGATTTTTTTTTTCAAATAATTTACAGCATAAACAAATATGATTGCTAATTTCTGATTATTGAACAGTTTACATATGTGCTAATATATGAGAAAGTCGATAACATTGCGAAACAGGCAACATATTTGCAACCAAGACCTCTTCAAGTGATATCTCTTATCCAGTGCCTTTGTTTCAGTAAAGTCTCATTTTATAAACCTATGGATCAACAATTGTGACAAAGGAAAAATTTTACAATCCATACAAAAGAAACCAAATGATCTGGAGATGTACAAAAACTTGCCCAGACATGTTCAAACATTTTTAACTAGCCAAAACAGGTCACATTGTCACACAATTGTACCTACACCAATTTCACCTTTCTGATACTCCTACTTGTTTGTGATTTAATAATCATGATGAAGATCTGGACCACATTCTTCTATATTGTCCATCCATAAACCACAAAAGAAGTAGCCTAAATTAAAATCATCAGTACCAGATGCAGAAGACACAGCCCTGCAGTATATATTGACCACACCCCAACTCTGGCTACTAGCAACAGGGATCTATAATGAACACTGATCAAAATACCCCTTCTTTCTTATGAAAAACAAACCCTGAATAGACTACAATGGACTATAGTGGACTTTATGTTGTCAGCAAACAGCTGGATACATCAAGAAGATTGGTATGTGCGGAAATAATGCAATGGTCATGAAAAAAAATGTTTTAATATTTGAAAAACCAACAGGTAGGTATGCTACCACAAACCTTATTTTTTCGTCGTTTCTTCTTTTTTTTATTTTGCAACTACAATATACTTCCGACTATCTGGGCTAATGACAGGGAGGATGGGTATGGATAATCCAGAAGCACGGATAATCAAAAAATGCTGCTTCAATTGCAGATATTTACAAGGACCATGTTCCCAATTTGATTCAGTTGTGTTCCCTGAAGCACTTCTACAACACAATTGTCACTCTTTTCTTCGAAGACTTATGCCTACTTATGTCCAAAAGCAGATTAGGAAGTATGACTATGAGTTTTTCAAATTGATCATTGAGCAAAAAACCATCGTGCACAATTGCTATACAAAACAGATACTCGGAAGTATAGCAACGAAATGTATGAGCAAGGCGACTGGCGTGAAGATTTCACGGAGACATTATTGCTTCCAATATTGAAGAAAAATAATGCCAAGAAATGTAACGAGTTCAGGACTATCAGCTTGATATCGCACTTGGCGAAGATTCTTCTGCAAATACTGAATCGACGTTTATATTCTAAGATGGAAGAAAGTTTGGCTTCAGGAAGGGAAAAGGTACGAGAGATGCAATTGGACTGCTACAAACAATCGGCGACAGATACCTAAAGAAGAATAAAGAAATGTAGGCTATATATAGTATTTGTGGACCTAAAAAGGCGTTTGACAGAGTGGATTGTAATAAACTGATGGGGATCCTAAAGAAAACTGGCGTAGATTGGAAAGAGAGGAGGCTGTTCAGTAACCTTTATATGAAACAATGAGTCAAAGTCAGGATAGAAAAAGAAATGTCAGAAGAAAGTGAAATAGGGGAGGAGTACATCAAGGATGCCCTTTATCACCTACCCTGTTCAACATCTACTTGGAGAATTTAGTGCATAACTGTTTTCAGAACATGGGAGGAGTGATAGTAGGAGGAACAAGAATAAAGATTTGCTGGTGATATAGCGATATTAGCAAAAGAGGAGATGATACTAAGGGATATGCTACTGGAGCCAAATGACAGCTGTGAGCAGTATGGAAGGAAGATAAATGCCAACAAGACGAAGACCATGGTTTATAGGAAGAAAAGTAAAGGAGGCGAATTCTAAATGAGGCAGTAGAGCAAGCGGACAGCTTCAAATACTTGGGGTGTACTATAAGCAGTGACATGAGCTGCTGCCAGGAAGTCAAAAAGAGAATAGCAATGGCCAAGGAAGCTTTTAATAGAAAAAGGAGCATCTTCTGCGGACCTCTGAAGAAAGAACTAAGGAAGAGACTAGTGTGGAGTGTAGCATTGTATGGGAGCAGAAACATGGACAATACGACGAAGTGAAGAGACGCAAATAGAAGCATTTGAAATGTGGATATGGAGAAGGATGGAGCGCATGAGATGGAGAGAGTAAGAAACGAAGCTGTGTTGGAAAGAGTGGATGAAGAAAGAATGATGCTGAAACTGATCAGAAAGAGGAAAAGGAATTGGATGGGTCACTGGCTGAGATGAAACTACCTACTGAAGGATGCACTGGAAGGAATGGCGAATGGAAGAAAAGTTCGGGGCAGAAGAAGATATCAGATGATAAGACGACATTAAGATATATGGATCATATGCGGAGACTAAGAGGATGGCACTCCGAAGTCCACTATAATGAAATGTGCATTCGACACTTAAGCATTTAGCATAACACAACACACAACAGTTTCTACGATCTGTTCTTTCAGATTTTCCCCCACAGAATATACAGATAACCTATCATACGATTTTTATTGTTGAAGCATTTGTGGCTGCTAACTAAAACCACGTGTTTATGACTAAATATACATCTCTCACAAGTCAGTGAAGCAAATAAAAATTGTGTTGTGCCTTCTTCAGCGCAATTTTCTGAAGAATTAGGCCTACCTTTATAACATTCGATACCTACCCTCTTCATAGTTGCTAGACGTCTGGACCTTCTAGAACTACGTTCCAAGGCAGCTCGGGGAGCAGCTCCTACTTCATCCAGTTTTTCTTCGGCAAGCGCACGAGGTTGTCGGCTTTCCCAGTCATTCACAGAACCTGTTTCATTAAATCTCTTCACTAAATTTAGCATTGTTTCTCTACTCGGAACTGGGCGACCAGGAAATTTACATCTAAAGTTTTCCCTTGTTGCGTCATATGATTTATTTTCCCTTATGTACGTTTTCAAAATGTGCACACGTTCACTCACTGAATATGTAAACATTCTAAAATCACGGCGGCACTGGCACGTCCCTCCTTTAACACCAGCAGCCTACAGCCTGTACTATGATGTTTACATTCTATAGCCAAGTTTGTTTATTTATGAGTGCTACCAACTGAAGTGAACGGAAAGCCGGAAACAGTAGTTCAAAAGTCGCTAGATTCCTTATTATCAACAGAAATAGTTTCATATTTGGCGATAGCATAAGCTAAAAAAAAAAGTCGCTAAATCTCTATTTAATCAATAGAAAAGTTAAAATAAATCGTCGCCGAAAAAGTTCAAAAGTAGCTATACACCAAGAGGACTTATTATCCTAGATCATATATAGTATATACCAACAGATAGCTCTTTTATATAGGCTTTAGGGTTTGCAGTCGAGGCCGGCTTGATGTAGTTCAATAATGGTCAACAGATGGTACAATGACCAACACCATCACCAGAGTCCGTGGATATCCAGAGTACCGCAATTGTATGAGCCGGCAAATGCCGACAAATCCGCCATTGTTAGTCCAGCGCGCGCTATGCAGTATACAGTTGTATAGGGAAAGAATGTAATTTAAATGCGAAAAAATGCAGTGCTGCTGTGTTCAGAACTGTTCACAGAGAAATGAAAAAAGCGCACATTTGTTTTCTCTGTGACAAGGTGAAAGAAATAAGGAAAAAGGAAAGAAGTGACTATAAATATGAAAAGGAACGATCCGCTACCTAAGCCAGCATACATTGTGAGATTAATGAATGACTGTATTTTGATATTTATTTTTTCAAAATTTGGGCCCAAAATATTTTTATAAAAATAATCTAGAATTCAAGTTGCTTCAGCAATGATATTTCTATACGAAACAAATGAAAATCACGTACCAATAAGGATCGGTGTCAAATTTTTACCATCTTCTCCCTTTCAAGTCAAGAATTTCTGAATTTAATCCTATTTGCTGTTTGCAAGAATGACATAATATATTTGTGAAGTTCTAAATTCAATCTTGAGACAAGATTGTATTGTCTGGCTCGATTGGAAAATACAAAGACCGTAGAAACTAGAAACCCTATTAAGGTTAGACTGATGTGAAATTTCAATTTTCTAAACTATTCTAGGTAGATCTATGAAATTTTGTACTTTTTTATTTTAAATTTTAAATTGTGTAAATTAAGGTTTTCAAAAATGACTACATTTTGTCCAGAATTTTTGTCTAGATACGTGTCAGACCTTCAGAAACAAAACTTACTATACAATTTTCCTTTTTATTTTACTAAAAAAATAATTAAAAATATTTGACGCACTGAAGTGTAAAAAACAGAAAAAAAATAAACTCTAGCGTAAAACAATTAGTATTAAAAATATCTCTTATTCATATTCTGGCTTATATATATATATATATATATATATAATCAGGCAGTACATCTCACTTGACGATATGTGTCAGAGGAAGAACAATTGTTTGTATGCATCTGAAGTCTGATTAGTGGAATATGTAGCTAATCGGCGAAGTATGCATTGGAGGGAGAAAGGAACTGGCCACCCTACCCCATTATCTCCTGGCCTAGTTGTCTCATGAGTGATGCCTTTTTGGTGTTACTTATGAGGTTCAAACCTGTCTTCGGACAGTTGACTAAACAACAACAAAAAACATGAGTGTTGGGTATAATCTTGATGGTAAATTTTGTTAAAAACATATTCAAAAACATTTACAAAAAATCATGCATGTAGTCAAAATCTGTAGAAAGAGTAGCATTTATAGCAATGCAAATTTACAGAAAATTAAAGTGGAGAAAATTGACTTCAAAGTTTGGGCTGATAATAATGAATCAGGTCTCCGTCTTTTTTATTTTCTAGGCATTTTGAAACTTAGCCTATAGACCTAGCATATTATATGCAGAACTTACCCTTATATACACTACCATTGTGCACACCTAACCTACACTAGTAAATAAAGATGACGACTGAAAAAAAATCGGTTATTTATATTGTGATTTTAATTTAGCACATCTACCTTCCTTACTTGTAGGTACAAAATTTACCACAGTCCCTCCTATGAAATTAGTGTATGTACAGTTGTGTGTTAATCTGATAGGTTAGATAAATACAATTCATTACAACTCAGTATAGTAGGGAACAAATAAATAATACAATTAAATTTTTATTCAATGTAATATGTGCATAAGTGCCATTTATGTGTTGCATAATGTGGCAGGAATAATAAATAAAACTGTTATTTTTATGTGAAGAGAATTTACCATGTTAACATAAACTATCTGCGTCAACATTTTAGGCTAAGTTGAGAACGATAACGGTTTTGAGATTTAATAAAAAAGAATATATTTTTAGGATAAACTTCAGAACACGGTTACCGTCCTTACTTATAGGTAGAAAATTCACCACAGTCCCTCCTATGAAATGTACATATGTTATAATACTTAGTAGCGCTGAGGTATAGTTCCGGTAATTTCTGAACTGAAAACAGTTGAATTTATTTTTTGTCGAGATGCGTTTGATCCTATAAGCAAGGCATATTAAAATCCTGAACGAACCGAACTAATTTGTATATGCAAGATGTATGAATACGAAGGGAACTACCTCAGCGCTAGTTTAGCCCTAGTAACATATTAAACTAATCAGACTTCAGACTGGAGTACCGTCTGAAACGAATAAATACAATTGAAGTGTAGACAAATTGCATTTATGAGTTATACGTAGCGTTATGCTTAATTATAATGCATAATTGCGAATATGGAAATAAGGCAAGTACTGATAGAATAAACATAACCTATAACTTCAACACATTAAAATATGCGTGCGATGCAACTGAAAATTGTTGAGACGTGCATAAATGAATGTGCAAGAATTTCGTAATGAAGCATGAGTGCTTTATTTCAACTAATTACAATTCTAGATACTGTAACAGTAATGAAAACTATAGGGTATAATTTTTCGTAATGCACTAACTATATGTATCTCGTTTTTAGTTCAAATTGTGTATATTATCAAACGTCGTATTATTTACTCGTATAATGTAGGTTATTCACAAATAAAAAGGGCGCAATAATTTAAATTTAATAAGACAAATACGGTAAACTAGCAATAATGGATTAGACAAGAGTAACATCGGTAACGCTGCACTTAGGCCCAATCACAACTTACCGTACTTTACATGCCAGTCAATGTTTCACTTTCACGTATATATTATTACACATATTTAGCCTACTGTTTATAAGACCAAAATTTCACTTAACCACATTAGGGCGCAATATTTAATCGAAATAAATGCAGGTATTACACATACGAACTTTGCCTGCAACAACGTAATTTTCACACCAAAAATAATATTATACCTTAAATTGCAAGTAAATTGTGTCTCAAGTGTCTCACAATCACAGTTTAAAATTTTACTGACGCAATTACACTGCATTTCAGAGAAATATATGTTATTCTTCATGCACTGCAACTAATTCATATGGTTGAAAGACCGCCTTTCGCGATCAGCTGTTAAGCGAGTCACGTGGTCTGCCTTACGGCCTGTATTAGATCACGATGGCAGTGGTCTAGGGTAATAAGTTTCTGAAGTTTCTAGCAGTGTTGCCAACACGATTCTTAAAAATCTGCTGTCAAGTCGTGCAGAAACCCTAAATTGGTATATTGTCAACGTAAAATTATATTATTTTGCTGCTGTGAGCGCTAAAAATACCCGCTATATCCATATATCAGCAATACAAATTTCATAAAATTTACCTGCTAAACTAGCGCCGAAAAACGTTAGATCTAGGGGAAAAACCGCTGAATTGGCAACACTGGTTTTTAGTAACCAATGTAGAGACAAATGAAGATCGACCTATTGGCACAGTGTACTATATCAACGAGCACAGAATGCATTCTGTGTATTCTGTGCTCGTTGTACTATATAGTCACGAAGCTTTGAGTTTTTGAGGGCGCTAGAAACAATAGACTGTGACGGTACTATTTTGCATTGCCTGTAATGAGGCGATATTAGCGATCCTAGTGGTGAGCAACTACCTAATGTTTGCATATTTACTACGTATTGAGCTTCGCGACTGTATATACTAGACTGTGCTATTGGCATTAGTCCCTATTTACACTTGCTATTTGTCGCGCAACATCAAGCGCTTTTTGTCGGCTATATGTAGCATCACCATTTACACTTGGCAGATTTCTCGTCCACGCAAGTCGTCGAGCAACGTCCTATATCAAGTGCTTTCTGTCGGCTAAATGTAGTATCACCGTTTACTCTTGGCAGATTTCTCGTCTGCTACTCGAGGCTTGTGATTGAGCTTGAGCAACGTGTGAGCGATGTGGTGAGCCTTTTAAATGAACAGAATGGATTTGAACAATAGAAAAGCAGCTGTTTTGGCTTCTGCAGCTTCAAGTGTGTTGTTAGCTTGCACTAATGAGAAGCAAAAAAAAAAAAAAAAAAAAAAAAAAAAAAAAAAAAAAAAACCAAAGAGAGACTGGGAAAGGAAATGGATATCCAGAAGGCAGGAGAAAGGGTTATTCCATGTTCTCAGTAAAGATTTCAAACTGGAACAAAAATGTCTAATAAATATTTATTGTATTACTTAATTTTTTCTTCTTGCATACTGACTCCTGATGTTCTTTATTTTTGTTTTGATGTCCGACGGAATAGTATTGGGACGAACAGACACCAAATTTTTACAAACAAACTCCAGCGCATTTTCCCTCCACATCCTAATGTGATAGTCCTTATTTCAGACATTGTTCGTAAAGTTCGATTAATTTCATTACCTAGTTTTTGTTCCACTCTGACATGACGCTACAAAGCGCGCGGAAACAGAGAAACAACTGAAAGTTGTCTGCTACTGCCTTTTCCGAACCATGTTCGAGTCCTGTCGCGTGAATTCGGCTGGGCCACCTACGGAAATGCCGCACTCGCACAGAAATAGAAACAGCTTCTACTCAGCAGATGTCGAAAGGGAAGGAACGAAATCTGTACTGCGCATGCGCCAGCGCTATAAGTCTAACGACATTGTGTAGTCATTAATTAAAATCCGTTCAGCCTTTTTCCTGTAATTTCATATACCTACAGTATATAGAAAGAACAATATCTTAATTTGTCAAATATATGTCACTCATAACATTATTCTTTATGTCAAACAATGACTTCTCGCGAAATTATACTGTACGTTTTTTATTTCTCTTTATAAAATAAAAAATAATATAATTAACTTAATATGATCTTAATTTGTCAGATAATCATAATTCTTAAGTCATATTTTAAAAATCGGGTATGACATAAGCGGGCATACAGCGGTCAAGGGATAAAAAAAAAACCTTTCAATATAAATTAAATTACATACGTAGCATATATACCGATTCCTGGTACGACTTATAGAGAGATAAATTATGGCTCACGATGACACCCCAATGGATTCAGTCTGGGAATAAGATAATTCCTTATTTATCGTCAGTTGTCTCTGAATTTCAAGTGAAAGCACACATAGACACGAAATTACGTGACATTTACGTCAGCACAGCTTCAGATCTATGTACAGAACTTATAATTACTTTATCTCTGTCTCTGTACAACATCACATTTCCGATGGGGAGAAAGGAGATGGCAGAAAGGCTGTAATACTTTTTAATAGGCTGACGCCGACGAATAAGATAAGTCACTTGAAATGTAACGGTCCCTGACAGGCAGACATAAAATATGAGACCTGTAGAACATTGAGTCAACCCTTAGTGGGCGTATAGATAGGACTTGAAGACAATGCTAATTCATTTAAATCTTGTGTGACTGTAACCTGTATATATGTTCGTTTGGTCTTACTTCGTTTATAGTTTGGGTTTTTCTATTATTTTATTTGTATTTCTGGTGGTGTGGAAGAGAAGATATAATGGCCTTAATTAAGTACATCAGAATATATATATATATATATATATATATATATATATATATATATATAAATTAATTAAAAACAGTTTATCGTAAGGCACATGATGAAATGTTTTCTTTTCGGTGTTTGATCTACACCTGTATTATATTGAGTTGACCCTGGCAGACATTTGGCAAAGAAGTAAAGATTCAACTTTATGGTCGAGAAAACTTAGTAAAGGCAATTCGTTTTGGTTGTCTATAGTTGAGTTTCCAAGATTTCTATAACAACCAGTTTAATTAAAAATAGAAGCAAAAAGGAAAACCCGGACAATGCTTGGTGCTTTCAGCTAGTACAGCATAAAAATCACATTACTTTGTTTTATAAAATAAAATGAATTACTATATTAAAGAGCGACATTTTATAGATAAAAGAAAAAGTAATGGCATTTCATCAACATCCTCTAGGATTCCAGAATGGACACTATTTTCGTTGATATCAATGAATTTTCCAAATGTAAGGTTCGAAAATTGGAATGCAATATTAATTATGAACATTAGTTTTAAAAGTAATTAGGCCTACTAGGGAACTAGACTGTATTCCAATTAACAAATGTCGAATTAACCTACTTCTATTGTGTTATTAGGCCTATTTGAAAAGTTTCGACTGCTACAGAGGTTTGTAGTTCATATTTTCTATCAGTACGTTACCGTAATTACTACACAACTGAAATAATGTACTATGATAAAAATGGGGGCATATAAAAATAAAACGTATTTTTTTTAATTTTGTAAAAAAAATTACTTTTTGGGATGCAAGGAGACTTGAACCTGCGAAGTTGGGTTTATGGAATTATAGAATTTTTAGAGAATTTAATAACACGCCTTAGTCAACTGAGCTAAACAGACACGATGATTAATTACGTTTTAATAACAACACGCCTTAGTCAACTGAGCTAAACAGACACGATGATTAATTACGTTTTAATAACAACACGCCTTAGTCACCTAAGCTAAACAGACACAATGATTAATTACGTTTTAATATTTCTCTTAAGTTTACAGAAGTAAAATGTGAAATTATTTTAATCACATTAGTCCCGTGAACGCTTCTAAATAATCCCTGAAACTTGAAAAAGATTAAAATACACGTTTAAAGTGAAAAAAAAACTAAAATTATATAATAAAATTATAATTTGTTATTTATCCAAATGCCTAAGATACCATTCTTCACTATTCATGGCGTTCTACATCATGACTAGTATACCGGTACGTATCGATTTTAAAATCCATGCCATGATATCTGATTGAGGACTTATTTTCAACATATTTTCTTTCATAAAACAAAGTTTTTTGCTATGGTCATGGATAAAATTACGTATGGTACTTGTGAGCGTGATCTTCATTGCCTCGTGATTAAATCTTTCCACTCGCGCAATAAAGATACACTTACCTTACAAGTACCATAAATAACTGTTTTTTAAACCAAATACAGAGAGATGAACACGTAGGAAGAACTATGATTTCTAAGCTGCACAGCCAGCAACATTAAGATTCATCTTCTGACTATTGTGAAAATGAATGAAGTTTGAGCTACAAAATTAATAAAAGAAGAGGAAGAAGATCTCTAAGCCAATAAGCTTTGAAATTAATATTCTCGCAAAAAGTAAAGATTTGTGATTTCTATACTCATAAAATAATATCAAGTAACATGAATGCAATACATAACTGCATCATAAAATAATATAAGTTATATCAATTTATTTAGAAAACTTAAAAATACGTTTTAAATATAAAATATGAAAATGACAATATTTAAATTCCCTTGCGGCCGGTTGAGTATATTTAAAATCAGGTCGAAAGTTCTCAACCTAAGTACTATTCTTGTCTACAGCTTCTACCCACTGACGTCAGTTCCATATTTTCATTCTCTATGTAATTCGCATTCATCGCTCAACGTTTAACAATACCGTCATGGATAAATATATATTTACCGTCTTCAACAATGTAAATAACATATTGGACAGCCATTATGAGTTTTGATTTCAATGAAAGTAAGCAAAGATGCCGTTTTATGAAGAGTAAGTGAATTAAGGAGCTCTGTTCGATTCCCAGGGAAAACCAGGATGAACTTCTTCCCACTGAGGTAAGTTTACTAAGTTATATTACAATTCCTGTTTGAAAACTGCAACAATAAGTAGGGAATAAAAGCATTTACGTTTTGTAGCGTCAATGACGATTCTAGAAATAAAATATGTGTATACTGGAGACTGATAATTAAGCCTCGATTGGACAGGCACATTTAAAACACTACCGAAATCGTGACGAAATTTAAAAATTACTGAGGACAATGAGATTTTATGGATTTAATACATTAGGCCTACATTGTTTTATGACCATCCTTCCTTATCAATAAATACGAACAAAATAAATAGTATAATTCAGTGCTTCTGAAAGTGTGGAATTCGGTGAATAATAAATTATATTTAAATACTATTTTAAATTTGGAGAACAGGCCTACAGCAAAGTGTATGCAAAGTCACGAAAATACGATCAGTAAAGACATGAAACATAATCAATAATAACACTTATAATATAATCGTAAAAATACAAAAATATTAATAATTATTATATTTCATTTTATTAATATTATTAATTCTATTAAAGATCTAGAAAGAAATATAATATTAATCAGTTTCATATCTGGATTCTCTGCGTATTTATCCAAGAAAACAAATTACTGAAATAGGCTAAATGCAGAAGCAGAAATAAGGCTACAGCGTTCAGTCCTAAAACCAGTTAATTATAAAAAAAATTGTAGCCTTTAAAAAGAAACATATTCATCCCACCGAACAGAATAATTTCGTAATTTCATTTAAGAAACAAGCCAAATGAATTATCTTTGCACCAAAAACGGATGCTCCCTGGACCAAATTATCGTATTTTATAATTGTTTGAATGCAACAGAAGCTAGAAGTCTTGCTAAAGATGTTATTGCTAAAGCACTACGAAATGGCGTTCCTGTGCTTATCAACTAATTCTAACAGTAATGAAACTTCGAAATCCTCTCATACCACGCATAGGACCGTTATCTGATTTGCGTTGCGTTAATTCATGGTCAAGTGAAAGCGAGAAATGTATTAATATTACAAAGGATATCACTTTTTAGAAAGAAAGTAAGTCAAAATTTGCTACATTCTAGGAGAGCAAAGAAACTTATTTTCATGAATAGGTTAAATATGAGTGTACCAGTCCAGTACTATGAATATTAACTTGATGTTAGAGATACAGGGGAAGGTTTGACTAAGTTCCTTTCTTTGCAAATCAATATTTCATGGAAGTATTAATCATTTCATCACAAAAAATGCAAATTTTGACTTAGTTCCTTTGTGAAATGTTCGATTGAAATATCCAGGTGGTACATATTAATTATAGGGTAAGGTACACATATTTTATCACCTAATTACATATTTGGGCGAGCCGCGGAAATATGTACCTAAAATAAATATTTTCCTCATAAAATAAAGGGCTACTACAAAAGAATCAAACTGCTATATTTTCCAAACTAATACCCGTACAACCAGAAGTGATACATCAACAGAACCGTACACACAACACATTTATTTCCACACTCTACAAATTTTCTATGTGTGCTACATTATTGATGCGGTCCCTCAGCTGTACCAGTGTTTGTGGCAGTGGAGGTACATAGACGCGGTCCTTACTGAATTGATTTTTGATGTGCATACAATTCTTTGTCTTTGTATGTATGTATGTATGTATGTATGTATGTATGTATGTATGTATGTATGTATGTATGTATGTATGTATGTATGTATTTTTGTATATCAGCATGCTCCATTACATTGGAGTAATACTACATGCTTTACCGTACATAAAATATTACAATAATTAGTTACATAATTTATGACATGAGAACAAGATATTTACAATTTTGATTGAGATCTTGAAATTCTTATAGATACAAGTGTTGCCTAATTGTACTTCTTCTATTTTAGGTTACCATCATTGTTAATATTATTTCTAATATCAATTACTGTTACTTTTGCCAAATTCTATGGATTTTATAAATTTTCTGAAACTTTTAAGGTATGTTGTTGTGAACTGATCAAAAGATGGAGGCCAGGTTTGACCTGTGCGTATTATATTATCGCGTAGAATTCTTCTTTCTTTTATCAGTGTGGCACATCTTAATATTATATGGTTGACTGTCTGTTCTTCTTTTAGTCTGCAAGGGCACGTTGGAGTTGGAATAATCTTGAATCTGTGAAGGTACGATCTTGTGAAGCCATGACCTGTCACAATAGAAGTAAATTCTGCCCCGACAGGTAAATTTATCTTCAATCTCTCTTTAATTGATGATTTCGTTATTGCTCCTTTGGTTGAGATAGTCCACTACTCTTGCCATTTTCTTAAGCTCTTTTTTCTTAAAAAAAAAAAATTATTGGATTATATTTATTTTTGTTCTGTGAAGTGTCAAGTGTCACTTTGCTGTCTGTGTTAACTACTGCAATTTTCTCTGTTTCCTCTGTTATTTCTACATTCTCAATATGTTGTACTGCCTTCAAGATTACTATTTGTTCTGCCTGATTGTTAGAACATTTTTCATGCAGTTTGTATTTGGATCGGTGGATGACCATGTCGTTTTGGATTATGACCGCAGCAGCTCCAACTTTTCCTCCGATTTTACTTCCATCCGTGTATATATCTATTTTGTTTGCTGTATCCTCCATAGGCACTCTTATGAGTGGTTCTTCAGCTGGGTGTGGCCAGTGAATCACTTCCAGAGGTGTATGTATGTATGTATGTATGTACCGGTATGTTGTTGTTGTTTTCTAATGCCAGGCGTTTGACAATAAAGTCATTTGACCTCTTGCACTCCAATATTTTTCAAAGATATTATCATGGCCAGCCACTGAAGCACAGATTTTGAGGTGTTCTGAATCCATTTCTTGGTTTGAGTTGCACAATGGGCAGTTAGGGGACTGATATGTTCCAATTCTATGCAGGTGTTTGGCCAAACAATCATGGCCTGTTGCCAATCTAAATGTAGCTACAGGCGATTTTCGTGGTAAATCGGGAATTAACTGTGGATTTTGATGCATAGAGTTCCATTTTTTCCCTTGGGATTGTGTTATCAAATTTTGTTTGTTGAAGTCTAAGTATGTAGATTTAATAAATCTCTTCACAGAGTAATACATAGATTTAGTAACAGGTCTGTAAGTAGCAATGCTGCCCTTCTTTGCTAAAGCATCCGCATTCTCGTTTCCCAGGATTCCACAATGGGATGGTATCCACTGGAATACAATTCTTTTATTGAGTGATATTAATTGAGAGATCATTTTAGTTATTTCTGCTGTTTGAGACGAAGGTGTGTGTCTAGAGATGATTGATAGAATAACTGCTTTGGAGTCTGACAATATAACTGCATTCTTAAATTTATTGATGTGGCATAGAAGATTCCTGAGACATTCACTTATTTCAATGATTTCACCATCAAAACTTGTTGTTCCACATCCAAGAGAGCTATAAAGTGAGAAGAGACAGCACGTAACACCTGCACCGGCACCTTGTTCTCAGGAGATCAAGGATCCGTCGGTGTATAAATGAAGCCAGTTTTGTGGAGGGTACCTAATATTAATTGTCTCTAAAGACAATTGTTTCAGTATTTCAGTGGTTACTTCTGATTTCAGTATTTCTTCTGTTAAATTTAGATTATATTCTATATTTAATAGAGTTAAAGGGTTTGGTTTAATTTGTAAGTTTTCTTTTAAATTCATACTTCTGTGTGTGTGTGTGTGTGTGTGTGTGTGTGTGTGTGTGTGTGTGTGTGTGTGTGCGTGTGTGTGTGTGTGTCTGTGTGTGTGTGTGCATGTGCGTGCATGTGTGTATGTTGTGATGGAAAGAAAAGGTGATGATAAGCCGTGGAAAATAGTCGGAGTGCAAACCGAAGCTAACTTCAGAATTGCATTACCTTGTATGGCGTAGATATCTCCGTAGGCTACATCTTTATTTAAAACTTCCTTTCTTTCAATATCATTTCTTCTCGAAAAAGGTCACTCTAACAATGAATTAACTACATCATCATTATTTCTCGCATCTGTTTCTCTTTATATTTTCCCGAAACACATTCTCTACTGTATTACGAAGTACAATAATACAACACCTTCGCTTAAGTCATAAACTGTGACATACATTCAACAACACTATTTTTACAACGTCCATAAACATCACTGTTTAACATGCACTGCTTATACACACACGTAATATCACTTTATGTTCACTTATTAGCAAGTTTCTGTCTGCCATCTTGGCTGCTCGGAGTACAATAGTACTTGCCTGTTAAACAGTGGGAATTTTTATGTTTTTTATTGTCTATTTAGGAAGACAAGTCACCACTGCTATACCCACCCTATTCCAACCTTGAGACTGGTCCATGGATGGGAGGAGTGAAAGCTGACCAGGTCACGATCCCAGACGAATTGTGCCTCAGCTACAACGTTTCAAGTGCAACCTGAAAACCCGAGAAAACATACGAAGCCAGCCAGAAGCCAGACCCAGCATGAACGATCCTGGCTTCAGGAACAAATTTTACTGCAAGACAGGTCTATATACATCACAAAGTATTCAAATACTTCTAATGCGATATATGCTTCATTCAAATAACTGATATATTATACAAAAACACAAAATTTGATTTCAGTTAAGTCAAGTGACTGAGGCTTGGCCTCACTTGCCTCAATCAGACGCCACTGCTCATAACATTATTCTTTATGTTAAACAATGACTTCTCGCGACATTATACTGTACGTTTTTCTTTCTGTATTCTCCTTGCATTCCCCCTATTCCCCTTCTACCTCACGTATTCTCGTGTCCCCCCTGTTCTTCGCATATCCCCCGTATTCTCCCCGTATTCCCTTGTTCTTTTTGTATTCCCCTTATTCTCCTTTGCATCCCCACTACTCTCCTTGTATCTCACGTGTTCTCATGTCCCCTCTGTTCTCCGCATATCCTCGTATTCTCCTAATTTTTCTTCTGTTCTTCCCGTAATCCCCTTGTTAACTTCGTATTCCTCTTCCTCTTCTTAAATTCCCATGTTCTCCTTGTATTTCCCTTGTTCTCCTTGGATTCCCCATGTTGTCCTTGTATCCAGGTTGCTCTCCATTTATTCCGTTTTCTACCTGCATTCTTCTTGTTCTTCTTGTATTTACCTCGTCCTCCTTTTATTCTCCTTGTTCGTTCTGCTCATATTCACCTTGTTCTCCTTTCATTCTCATGATTTTCCTTGTATTCCAATTGTTCTCCTTATATTCTCCTTGTTCTCGTTGCATTGTCCTTGTTCTCATTGTATTCCCCTTCAGCTATTCCAGGTTCCGTACGGGACACTTTAGACAATAACTTTGAAAATATGTTGTTGTTGTCTAGTGCCTTGCATCTGGCAATGAAGCCGTTAGCAGTAGTGCTTTCCAATACTTTTGAACTGTAGTTTCTTCTGATCTTAATGCTTCACAGGTCTTCAAGTGGTCTTCATTTATTTCTGCTGGATCGTTACACAGGACACATATGGGTGAAGCTGAGATACCTATTCTTTAGAGATGACTTGCTAGACAGTCATGATTTGTCAATAGTCTGAAGGCTGCAACTGCTGTTTTCCTTGGTCTCTGGGGGATTATATCTGGGTTGGAAAGTAGTGTAATCCATTTTTTGTCTTTAGCATTTGATTCTATTTCTTGTAGGTATGAATGAGACAATTTTGTAGTGATCAAGAGTTTTATTGAGGAATATGAGAAATTAAATTTAGATTTTTGTTTTATTGTTGTGCCTTTCTTGGCAAGTGTGTCTGCGGTTTCATTCCCCATGACTCCACAGTGTGCTGGAATCCATTGGAGATGGACAATCTTATTAACTTTTTGGAGTTGTGTTAACATTTTGTAGCATTCTCTTATTTTTGTTGACTTCTTTGTAGCATTTGAACATATTCCCTGAATTGCAGCTTTAGAATCTGAAAGAATTACTGTCTTGTTATATTTATTTAAGGGAAGATTTAATAATTGTCGGAGAGCAATGTGTATAGCCTCTATTTCACCATCATAATTTGTTGTGTCTCTGCCAACAGAATGATAAAAGGAAAAATGTGTACATGTAACTCCAGCTCCAGTAAGGTTTTCTGTGGTTGATCCATCAGTATAAATGTGTAGCCATTCTTCTGTAGGGTATCTAGTATTGATCGTTTCCAGTGCTAGAAGTTTTTGTATTTCTTTTGGTGTGTCTGATTTACTTATTTCCTCTGTTACATGAAAGCCACAACATACATGAGTATGAGTCCTAAAGATAAATATTCCGGAGTTAAAACTTTGAAAATATAATTGTCTATAAAATTTATGTCTTTGGTAAAATATGCTCAGTGATACATGAATAATTTTGTTAAAGTGTGAAGGATCCTCTCCCTAAAAACAGAATAGTTTATTGAACTTTATTTTCTAAGAAATCTTATATATAAAAGTCAATGTGGCTATGTATGTATGTATATTTGTATGTATTGGAGTGGGAATGGCAAGTTGTAGCCGATTTAAGTGAACACCATATTTTAACGTTTTGGTGGCTACTTCATTCACACACAACCCCCAGAATGTCTGGAGGACCACACCTGCTGTTGGTCGACGGGTCCACTGGATCTAGCTTGGAGATCTTGTTGATCACCAGCTTTCCCTCCTTAAGCCACTGAAGGACGATTTTAGTGCCTAGTGTCAGCACTAGGAACAGCAAAGTAGAAAGAGGAGGAAGGAAAGGGAAATGAACCCATAGGCCTCGAATGCTCTAATGCCGTCGGGGTCAAAGAAAGTAAGAGTTCAGTCAGAGGACTGGATAGGAAAGGGTAAAGAGGGAATTAGGTATTGAATAGAGGAAAATTATACCAAATTCAGTCATTAACTCATCAAGCTGACCAGTGCTAATTGATGAGTAGCCCCTCCCTTTAGTTCAGCTTGTAAAATTATGCTTACTAACAGCTGCACCACGGGAAGGTAAGGATGGGACATTGGGTATTTGTCCAGGTTGGTTCCTTAAAGCCTTCAATGGGAAGGATTAATGGCTCTCCCCCCTGTATCCGACAGATACCAAATATATGAAATATACAGACACACAAACACACACCCCAATGAAATAATCAACACACAACTCAATTTCAGAACACACACACTCTTTGACTCCATATTACACCACACAAACACACCTCACATGAAACAAAACAAGAGGCGCCAAGACCAACAACGACCAGTTCTGAGGATGACTCATAATAGGTCGAAACATGTAAACCAGGTACGATAGAATTTAAAACAAGAAAGTCATATAGTACATATTCCGAAGTGATACAGTGTTAAAAGTTATGTAATCAAGACGTATACATCTTGATAGATAAACGAAGACATACTAGTATAGTAGACATTCGAACTTTCAGGGGGGCAGACTGTAATTCTGACCATTATTTGGTAATTGGAGAATTAAGAGAAAGACTATCAGTAGCCAAGCGAGTAGAGCAACAAGCTAATATTAGTAGATTCAATATTCTGAAATTAAAGTACGAGCAAACTAAGCAACGTTATCACGTCGAAATTTCAAATAGATTTGCTGCTTAAGCAACTTCCTACGAAGTTGAGGAAGAGTTAGATGTTACTAGCATATGGGAGAATATCCAAGATAATATCAAAATTGCAGCTGAGCAGAGCATAGGTTATTATGAAACTAAGAAAAAGAAACCATGACTTCATTAAGACTGTGTTTATATACATATTTTGAATCAGTTATTTATGAAAGGCCAGTTGTCCAAAAACATGTTTTTATGGGAAAATAAAGAAAACTGTTTATTGAAAATACTAAATATTTTTGAAATCTCAAAACATGATATGTTATACTACAAGGTAAAGGGAACATGTTAAGAAAATTTTCAGTTTCCTATCATCAAAATTGTTAAGCATACAGCTTTTTGAAAAGGCTGGACAAAGGGCCTTTCTTAAATAAACACATTTCCTCCATTCTTCAATGAAACATTTATTACAAAAATAAGAGTAAACACGAGATGTAGGCCTGTGTTTCCTTTGCTTTTTCCCCCTTTCCCTTCTGTGTTCTTTCCCTTGCCTTTTACTTTGCTTTCTTGGGTATGAAGATGTGAGAATGCGAAACAATTCTCCGGGAATGTATGACAAAAGCGATTTCATATCACAAACCTTGTCCTTTGTAATTTGGTTGACAATTAGTGTAAGCCTTTTGGTTTGGCAAAACTATTTCTGCTCCAAATGCATATAGAAAGTGCTTGGTTTTTTGTCCTCCGATGTAAGGTAATGCCTCTACTTATCCCTTTCTTCCTTTTGTCCAGATGAACTCGTGGTATGTTGCTATTGCAAAGACTTCTCTATTCCCTTTCTTAGAATTCTTCAATCTGTGAACTTGACTTTCTTCCGATACGGGAGATCAATTATACATAGTGGAGCAACAGCTTTGAAAATCCAAGATGTCTTCAGTTCTAACAAACCTAACACGAAATTTGTGACTTGCATTTGCAATAATTTCTGTCACATCTCTGACTGTATAATGTCTATCCACTTTGTTTAGGCTGCGCTTCACCGTACCAAAATCCCTGTCATTTGGCTGGTATGAATGCCCACGTATTGATAGTCTGTACACAACTATTGAAAAGTGACCCATATCCACAAAACATGGCATCATTTTTGTTTTGTCCTGCTGCATTATCACTGTAAATATACAGCTCATTGATGTTGCTTGACACCTCTTTCCTCACATATGTGAGCTAGAAAAAGCACATTTCACTACTCCCTTTCCTTGCAATGCCTTCATGATATACACCTCACCAGAGTTAACATTGTGAATAGAAAATACATGCAGTGTCAGTGGTCCTAAGTAAAACACCTGCTGGATTGGAATATGAGCCAGAGATATATTCTGCATAAAATCAATGGTTAAACATAGAACGTAGTCTTTATCTTTGCAATATTCCTTCATTTGCTTCAGTGATGCATAAAATTTATTGCTCCTCCTTTTGTGAATGATTAGTTCAGCTTCTGCCACACTCTTAACAGTTTCATTAAGAGTAGGACTTTTAACACGGACCTAAAGCTCCTAGAATTCACAACATGTATCTATCTGCGGTTTACCAAACCTGTAGTCAAAATGCTCTTTAAAAATGTTATAGTAAAAGTCATATTTTACAGAACAATCTGGATATTTCTCCTTAAAAAGGGTATGCATTTTTTAATGTCTAACTTTGCATCAAGGCAGTGTACTTCCTTGGAAGAGTAATGACTTGTTTTGAAGGGAAAACTTGCAATGTGAGCTTTTACTTGCATCACTGTTGTGATTGGAATAATCTTCTGGTTCTGTTGTTTGCCTCTGTTGTCCTCTGGGGATTTATCCAATAAAATGAGTTTTTGTAACCTCCTTACCGTCTTCTCACCAACAGCTAACAGACTCATGAATGCTTTCCTACATACTTCGAATTTCCGTTCACGAACCATTACCAGCCTAAGTTTATTTATGAAAGGTCTTTACTCCAGGATATTGGGCCATTCGTAAATAAACACTTATTACGAAACCCCGTATTACACACACAATGAGTTGGACAACAATAATTTCTACAGAATCAAAACATCATGCAAACGAACGAACATTGAACATTACTTTTTCCTAAGGGAGGATTTAGTAGCAGTTTGGTATTTTTTACAGTCTCTGGTAACAATCTGTGAAGCAAATTGTTTCTCAGTTTCATCCTTTGTGAGAATAATATTGTAATCCTGAATGAGTTTGACTTCTCTTTCTGCAACGTCATTCACAACAACTATCTTCTAAAGTTTTTCAATTCCACTTTTGTAAACAGGATCATCCTTCCAAGTTGAAGGGTCTTTGTCGAGGAAATCGGTGCTGGTAGAAAATCTCGTGAAGAAAATTTTAGTACTAGGAGTTACAAAAGATGATAACTCGATATCTGTAAAGGAAGAAAAATCATTTTGTTGCAGAATGTAGCTCTTCAGTTTATTTTCTTCTTCTTTCTCTTCTTCACCTTCATCTGCTTCCAGTATAACTTGAGTCATATTTGCTTTAACCGCTGTTGGAACATAGTAATCAAAAAGGATAAAGCCACAGTTTCGGGAACTAAGTACCAGAGATGGTTGGAAAATTTATTTGCAGCAGCCTTACTGATTTCTGGATCAATATCCTGATAATTTATCAGTTCACGCATGAATAAGAAATCATGATAAGGTACTTTAATTGCTTCTGACAGAAACCAGGCTCGAACATAGCCTACACTCGAGCAAGAAAAATACATATTCTTCTTGTTATGTTTTATTTAACGACACTCGGAACTGCAGAGGTTATATCAGTGTTGCCGGATGTGCCGGAATTTTGTCCAGCAGGAGTTTTACATGCCAGTAAATCTTGACATGAGCCTGTTGCATTTAAGCACACTTAAATGCCATCGACCTGGCCCGGGATCGAATCCACAACCTTGGGCATAGAAGCCCAGCGTTATACCAACTCACCAACCAGGTCGACTCATATTCTTCTTAAAAGAGTTCTTCTCCTTAATGGGGTAACTGAAATTGATCTTGAAAGAAGTATATCTTGAATGCAAAAATTGCTTTTGCCATTCACCTAGCATGACTTCCAGCTCCTAGTATATGAAACGATATCCCATTCTTTGGAATGCTGCCAAGAAAAATCATCGTTAAAAATTCGTATCCTCTTCATTTTTCATCTGTCCCAAAGCATCTGAATGAGCTATGTCATAGAGATCGTCCATAATTTCCACAAAAATATCTCTTTTTTCTTTTTCCTTGCCTGCAGTTCTATTCAAATATTTCTATAAACCCTTTAATTCATCATAGAGTTTGAATAACTTATGAACACAGTGGTCACTTCTTCTAGTAGGGATTCGTGCTTTTTTGCCAAAAAATGAAAACTTCTTGAATCACCAATGCTACACATTCCTTTGTTGTAAGATTTACAACTTGTACATTGTAGAAGAAAATGCTTAAAACTTGCCGGTTTGAACGTAGTTTGGCTCCAATGATTTGATTGAAGATGTAGCCAACACGAGAGATATAAAAGTATTGCCTTAACTTGTGTGACGAACACCTGAAGAGGTTGATGACATTTTACAACTCTAGGAAAAAAACGTCTTGAAAGTCACTTTACACGAGCAGTTAGCAGGTCAGCACGGACAGTTCTGAATCAATAAGTGAAAAATGATTCAGAGACAAGATCATGTTTAGTTACAAAATAAGTGAATAAAGCAAATACAGTAATAATAATAATAATAATAATAATAATAATAATAATAATAATAATAATAATAATAATAATAATAATATAGCTTTATCTAATAATATTAGAAGAAAATATTTTCCGGGCTAAAATTTCAAAACTTCATGGTCGATGAGGGTCACTTTGCAGTTGTCCAATTGAGCTGAAAATTTGCACAGATCGTTTTTAGACACCTCAATAGTCAACAAGCACTTCGATGGCAAAAATTGTGATCTCTGACCCCTTAAGTAACTGAAATTTTTCCATAAACTTGTAGGCACTGAAACATTTTAGAAAAGTAGTTACTAGTTAAAAAAACATGTAAATGCTACGAAATAACCAAAAATACTTGGTTCCGTATGGGACAGATATATAGTTCCGTACGGGACACTTGTGAATTAGGAGTCTTCTTTGAGAGGTTTTTTGTTTTTTGGAGGTAATAATGTAATTTTAATATAGCAAATATTTATTTTTATCAATTTTACATGCATTTTATGGGATAGCAATGCGCAATTAGAGGAAATTTTGCCAAGAAACGGTTAGATTGATCTGCTGAATTTAACCATAAGAAGTTGTATGTCAATGATTATGTATTATACTGTATATTAAACTGCAAGTTTATTTCAATTTAAGAACCTTCAATTAAATTTATAATACAATATGTCAGCTCCTTTTCTAACAATATCAGAATCATTTAGATTCTTCTAATCTGAGACACTTTGACAATGCTTTGAAATGAAGAGGATTCCTCATCTAGCTTAAAATGTTTGTCATTTTTGGCCGTCAGGTTTTAAATAAAAAGTACTTTAATATCTTTGTTTTCAACTTTGCTATTATATATAGCTAGTCAGTGCTGTCATGGTAATTTTTTCCTTGGCCATACACCCCATCCTTTGTTTTTTCTTTTTTCCTTGAAATATATTTTACTCTCCTCTCTTTATCTTTCCGACTGTCATTTAAAGATTTTATTAGTATTAAAGAAGAAGTAAAGAAATTGTTTTGCTTTACGTTTTAATTGTACAACAATCTTGATTTAAAGAATACACCCTGTAGCACCACCGTAGATGCACACTTGTCTTGATGAATCTTGGAGTGTGTAGGCCCTATTTGCAATACTTCTTGTTTTTCGACCATTATTTTATATAATTCTGGATTCCTGTGCTGCAGAGGTGGACAATTTTTGTTTATGAACATCAAACAAAATACATTAGGAACAGCAAGAGATGATCAAAGATCTTTACATGTACAGATCTCCGCATACAAAACTTAGGCACCCATATGCTGTATGCCTCCGTACAGACAAAATTTTCTTTTCCCCATACAATTAATTAAAAAAAAAATTGTAGGTTCTCATATGATGTATGACCCCATATGACCTCCACCATGACACCACTGCATATAATATGATATTTATACTTTAGTCCCTTATCACTTGTCTATTCAACTTCAATGAACTTTCTAGGATTTAAATCTTCCAGATCCATGGGATGTTTTAGGTTGCGATGGCTTTGTTCTAGAGGAGACATATTTTCACATTCATCTGAAGACTTATATCTCTAGTTATAGCGTCTGATTCTGAGTCATTTGCTGTAAGTGACGAGTCAGAGTAAATCTCGTAATATAGGCTTCTTAGAGTGGTTAATGTGGTTGATTCTTTAAATATGCTGTGTCTACACATTTCTGAGCGGGCTGTTGTGGCAACAAGAATGCTTTCACAATCATTGTAAAAAAGTGACTTCGCTGAATTTTGGAAATCGCTGCTACTTTTTCCCATTGTTTGTTCTTGAGCTCTTCATATAGACTAAGAAACAAATTCAAATGTTCTACATAAAACACCAATAATCAACAATACAGCAACCTCGAGTTCTGTTTGAAATTGTCCTGTAAGGAACTGTCCCATACGGAACCTTATTTCCTTTAAAAATACCTTATTAAAAACCTAATTAAAATTAGTGACGTTATGAGTGCGGTACTTACTTAACTTCTATGAAATATTGTGAACCTATCTTCTTTCATTAACATGGAAAACAAACTTTTATATCTTTTCTAGTTCCGTACGGGACAAGAAGATGGCTATCTTTATACACTGTCACAATAATTGCAGGAAATAACAAAACATAAAACCACACTGTCCACCATGTGCCTAATTTAAGATGTGCCTACTTTTCGTTCTTTCAGTCGATAATTAGGTATGCCTTAATTTTCTGGGGAAATGATAGCAAAATTGGGAGCGTCTTGATTTTGCAAAAGAAAGCCATTAGAATTCTATGTCAATCAAACTATCTTGAACATTGTCGACCTCTTTTCAAACAATCACAGATATTAACTGTCATAAATTTATATATATATATATATATATATATATATATATATATATATATATATATATATATATATATATACGACCTAGTCCTTTACACTCGACAAAATATAGACAATTACTCATTAATAGCCAATATACATGATCATGAAATTAGAAATAGCGAACAAATTAATATCCCATACTGTAGATTACATAAAACTAGTACAAATTTTTCTGTCATGGGGATGAAATTATATAATAAGCTTCCCAGTCAATATTATAAGTTACCAACCAATAGTTTCAAAGCTAGATTTTATAATTGGCTTTTAATTAATACTTTCTACTCTGTAGATGAGTTTCTTAACATAAATTCACACGAAATTGTTTTTTAATAAATAAAGTTATTTAGATTAGTTACAATCATTTTTCTGTTGCTGAGTTTTTCAACACAAATGTGTATGAAATTGTATTTTAATAAATAAGTTTAATTGCAATTTAGTTAGTTTTTTTCAATTTAAAAGTTTCAAATAATTTCATGTTTTCATTGTATTACTTAAATTTTACTGTTTCTATTATTAGTGTTTTTTTAAATGTATTTATATGTTTTTTTCAATGTATTCTGACGAAGCCTAAAACTGTATGTCTAATGGCCAAATAAATAAATAAATTGAATTGAATTGAAATAGGTTCTATCAATATGAAGTAGCAAGCATACCACCTTAAGGAAACTGATTTGGCTATATCAGTAATGAGAACATAGGGATACAAATTTGCCTTCAAGAACAAGATTGTTTTGAGACCTTAAGAAATGAGAGTAAAAATACAAATATTTTTTTTTTTTTTTTTTTTTTGGAATCTGGCAATTTACAATATTCAGAAGCTCTCTTTGTCAAAATAAATTTTATTATCATAAATTTAATTTTTACCACTTAGGCTCATTTATCTTGGAATGGCTGGTCATGATTATAGTAATAATGGTAATAACAGTGCCAAATAATTATAAAAATTATTGATATAATAATCTTTATTATTAATTTTGCTATTGTCATTGTTATTTATGTTGGTTACAGGAATAAGAAACAAATTTATTAATTATTTCATTTTACTCGAATGGAAGTACTTAGACATAAGTTATCAAATTTGGGCAAAAAATAATTGAGAAATGATAAAAGAAATCACTTTTTTAAACATTTGTTACTCAATTTTATCATTTTTATAATTTAACACTGAAATGTAAAAGTCTTTTTATGCCTTGGGGGATATGATTAGAGTCTATGAGAGTCATAATGTCAGATTAATAAATCTGACATTATGACTTATGTGATTCAATCTGCATGAACATTTTTGTTGCTCAGATGACATTTCTGTTTGTTTACTATTACTTTCTTATTTACTATTTGGCCCACTCTTGTTTGTAAGATTTTTGACAAACGAACACACTATTGGATTGATTGAAGTCCACAGTATTTTTCAAATATAACTTTACTCTGGTCATCGAATTTTTTTTAGAACATTGCAGTCTACATTTTTCTCCCCACAAGATTTACCATACACATCTTTCGTTTTGGAAAATTCTCTTGGCTTGAAAACGATGAAGGTATGTTTTCCACGATTTTACAGACTGGATGCTTTTTTTATTATTTACTTCATTTTGCAGGTCATTATTTGTGGAGTGTCGTTTCAAATCGTATTAAATGCAGATAAACAAATTTTACAGGAAACGTAAAAAATGTTTTACGGCTAAGATAATGGAAAAATTTTAAATATCTTAATGTCACTTTTTAGGCATTGTGAAATGACACCAAATGTAATAAACACTGACACTGATTGTTTAATCTAATGCATGATATTGTCAATTGAAGTTTGCACTTAATACATTTTGCACCGACACAGTGTATTTAATACATTTTGAAGCGATTTTGTCACATAATACGATTTGCATCTATAAACCACGCTGAATTGTGCCCTGTCATTTGTCAGTTTTTTCTGTGGTTATTACAGCAGCATACTACGTAGGACGATACATCAATAGTTTTTATAGCTTTCTGCTGGAAAATAATGATAAGGAACGGCGAGTTTCTTACCTGCAACCCTTTGAACGGAGCTGCCTAAGGAGACATACTTTGGATCGTGCGGCCACCAGGGTCGATCTCTAACTCACATTGGATATAAATTTTAAATAATTATGGCATCTACAGGGTGAGCACAAAGTTCCGTTACCCCCTTAAATATCTGAAATATCTCAAATATGCACACTATTGATGTAATTCTGGTCATAATTCAAACATACAAACAAAATAACCACTGTACATTAACTGTGTATACCGAAGTATCTAAAGAGTTCCCCATTATTCTCATGACACAAAATAATATGGAGTAATGGGACTTTTTTCCCACCCTGTATACTTTATTCTTTAATCCTTATATATCAGTATTTTATTAAGCTCTATAACAAAATTATGAAATATGGTGTGAACACTTGTATTAATTACTGCAATATCTAAGTAAGCTTTAATAACAAAATTACGAAATGTGTGAACACTTGTATTATAATATTACATATTTTTGTAAGCTTTATAATAAAATTATAAAAAAATATGTTGTAAAGATTTGTATTAAAATACAGTATTACAATATTTAAGTAAGTAAACTTTGTAACAAATTTATGAAATGTGGCACGAACACTGGAAAATGTATTAATCATTGCTTTAGATTGCACACACAATTTCATTAACATTTTAAATTCTACCTATACGTGATTCTTCATGCAAACAATCAGATTCTTCATTCTCATTGTTTTAACTTTCATTAATCTGATTTGTATTAATAACAAAATCATACAATTTCACTGAATCAACCTCTTTCCAATTTTCTCCGAATGGTACTATTGAGTAGGTTTCGCAAATCAGATTTTTTGGCATTACTGATTGATCTCAAGGTGGTGACTTTCGGAGATACTTTGACATGATCCAAGAGCATACCACGTTTCATCAGACTAACACATGATTTAGATGGATCGTCACATCGGTATGTAGGTTCCATTTTGAAAGTGACATTCACTTTCCCATTCTTCTCGCATTTCTTTAGCATTATTCTTTTCATTTCTTTTATGCCACTGAGGTTATGAAATTCATTAGCCAAGAGCTTGAAATCCCTGACATGCCAATCTGTGCCTAAATATTTTACTGTCCCCACTGTTTCATATATCGCCTTATACTCCTCAGGAGTAAGAATTTCATTCTTATGCAAAACCTTTTCTAGTAGCCCAAAGGCTCTGTCAGCTGGTAGAAAAGAATGGCCTCTTACCAGAAAAACTAACAGATTTTCAGAAACCTGAGGACGTGCTTTTCTTTGGGGCCAAAGACCAAAAGCATGTACAACATGCATGCTATTTTGTCCATCACATTCATCGGCAACAGCCTAATACATTTGGTGAACTGTCGAAATTAAATTCACTGATAAATGTAGTGACACAAGATGCCACTTCAATAGCGCCCACCCAGCCTGTGCTTCATTTCACGTAAAGAAATTTGGCTTCTGTAAAGCTTTATCAGTTTAAGAGAGTATAGAAAGCTAATTGTCTTGAATAATATACTTCATCTATGCTGAGTTTCGAGAGCGGTTACAGTTGCTGTAAGTCGAAACAAAATGACTGTGTCTCATTAGGTTCTGTTCTCATAATTTTATGGAACGTATTAGCACGAAGCTTATGTGCGCCTAAATCGACTAAGAGCCTAGTCTTTTTCAGTGTATCATCGCAGTTTCTTATTGGGAACAGTATGTGTGCGCAATAACTGCATTCAGCATTGGCCGGTGTACAAAATCCTATAGCCTATTGAATTGTCCGAGAAATATTTGGGGGAAAAAAAAATATTTTTACTCTTAAGTCGGGTATTAACACTTTAATTGTACATTTTGAAGAGCTTCGTAATACACGGTGAGCATAAATGATTGCCCTAGTTTGGGGATTTTTTTATAGACAAACCGTGAATGATACAACAATGGTACTAATATTACCAAATAAGGTATCTCTCAAAGTTTTATTTGAAATTATCCGCGCGGCGTAATTCCACTTCTTACCGGTAGAGGACCTGAGTTTACAGAGTTTACAGAAATGGCGACTGGTGTTGAGCGTGCATTTGTAGCGTTGGAATTTCATTCCGCAAACTCCGTCATAACTGTGCAGTGACATTTTTGAGCGAAATACGATAATGATCCACGAGACGCCAAGACCATTAGGCGATGGTACAATCAATTAGTGACCACAGATGCCTTTGTAAAAGAAAATCTCCTGGTCGGGCTTACGTGGAGCACATTCGTAATTCCCCGAAACTTAATGTCTTCTGTGCACTTTCCAACTCCAAGGTGTAAGGCCCCTTCTTTTTTCTCGAACCCACCGTGTCAGGACATTCTTACCTGGATATGTTAGAACAGTGGCTGATGCCACAGCTGGAGAGTGATAGTGCTCATTTCATGTATCAACAAGATGGCGCTCCACCTCATTTCCATAACAAAGTCCGACATTTCTAAACGACCGATTGCCAAACAGATGGATTGGTCGCGCAGGGAGAGTCGACATGCAGATCTTGTCCTGGCCTCCACGTTCCCCTGACTTAACACTATGACTTCTGCCTGTGGGGGTATGTTAAAGACTCTGTTTTTGCACTTCCATTATCGGAAAATCTTTTTTTTTATTTTATTGGGTTATTTTACGACGCTGTATCAACATCTAGGTTATTTAGCGTCTGAATGATATGAAGGTGATAATGCCGGTGAAATGAGTCCAGGGTCCAGCACCGAAAGTTACCCAGCATTTGCTCGTATTGGGTTGAGGGAAAACCCCGGAAAAAACCTCAAACAGGTAACTTGCCCCGACCGGGATTCGAACCCGGGCCACCTGGTTTCGCAGCCAGACGTGCTGACCGTTACTCCACAGGTGTGGACTCGGAAAATCTGCCAGAACTACGCGCCACATCATGAACGCCATCGCTGCAATCGACATGGATACACTTCATCGTGAATTGGACTACCGGCTTGAGGCTGCAGGGTTACAAGGGGAGCACCACATCGAGCACCTATAAGGTATGTTAAAAAAAACTTGGAGAGTTTCTCTATCTACTTGTATAATATATTTTCTATGTTAAATCGTTAGTCCACAAATAATTTTCGTAACTAGGGCAATCATTTATGCTCACACTGTATTTAAGTCGGAAGCCAAATGAAGTCTCTGACTTTTACTTCTATTGTAATGTGATTCCCTTGCTCTTTCTTATAGTAGGTTATTTTACGACGCTCTGTCAACATCTGAGGTTATTTAGCGTCTGAATGAAGTAAAGGTGATTATGCCGGTGAAATGAGTCCGGGGTCCAGCACCAATAGTTATCCAGCATTTGCTCATATAGGGTTGAGGGAAAACCTCGAAAAAACCTGAACTAGGTAACTTGCCCCGAATGGGAATCAAGCCCGGGCCACCTGGTTTCACGGTCAGATGTGCTCACCGTTACTCCACAGGTGTGGACCACTTGCTCTTAATTTAGAGATAAATTACACTACTTCCCTCTTCTTAGCTACATATGGTGCTCTCTTTCGGGCACCACCTCTTCTCTCCCTCTGATTCCCTTACTGCTCTTAATAGATTTTGCTATTGTACATACCTTGATAATCACAATGTTGTAAAACAGCGGGAAACTCAATAATGGTGGGAAGGTACAGCACGCTGGCCAACGCTGTCCATTTAAGATTTTAACTAATGGAAGTTGTACATAATACGATTTGATCCGACACATCATGGGAATTGTACATAATACGATTTGATCCAACACATAATTTTCATCATAGAAAAAAGGCTGGAAAGAATACGAATTGCTCCAATATGAGACCAGGGTCTTAAAGAATACCGTCTCAGCTATGCGAAATCGCTTCAAACTAAATTTCGACCGAGGATGTATTTAATACGATTTGAAACGACACTCCACGTTTTTCATTTTTCACTACTGACCCCTTCCATTGTTACATTCAGAATCCTGTTCATCTCCTCTAGGTGTAGTGTGAACATAATTTGACTCACTTGATGAATCAGATGATACAGAATATGAAGTAGTTTGCAAAGAACAGTCGAAATCAGAATCAGCATTTGAATAATCTGTATCTCCATCAAACGAACTCTTAACCAAAAATTCGTAACGTTCTACTTTTTTGACCTTAACACCAGGGATGTAGTGGAGGTGGAGCAGAATGGAACAATGCAGGGGCGGCTTTTGAAGAGGGGCTGCGGAGCTGCAGCACCCCCAGACATTTGTGGATCTTGTCTCGTTTTATGTAGTGAAAAACATTTATTATACTGTCTCTATTTAGCGCGTCGATTTGTTTTTTTTTTTTTAATTCGCTCTCAATGACATGTACGGAATCGTTAGTGAAGTCACTTCCTCCCCTGGTGCTGCCAGAGCGAAACCAGAGACAAGGACTATAGGATGAAGCCACTTCCTCCTCTGGAGCTGCCAGTCTCGTCACGGATGCTTTGCGCGTTAGTTTTACCCCTCCTCCCTGCTGCCCCTCGCCGAGAATCCAGAGCTTCCAGGCGCTGCAAAATTTGCAGCAGTTTGTCAGTAGCGCGCAGTTTTAAATACATTTTCTTTAATGTTGTGAGTATAACAAGTGCAACAATGTTTAATTCTGTACAATATTTACAGTCTATTCAGTTCAGTATCTTAACAATTCAGGAGAAATGTGAAATTAAGTGCCCATCAGTTGAATCTCATAATGGAAGGAACCGCTAAACAAAATACAAAGGCTCGCATATTTTTTGCTAATTTATCCACTATCCCTGCTTTATTCTCTCGATCTCCACACAGTCTGTATTAGATTAAAGTGTTTCAAAGACAATTCCATCAGCTGGGGCAACAAGATGGATTTAAAATAAGAACAGTAAATGTTGTTCATGAGAAGAAGGAGCCATTGCTAGAATGTTTTCAAACCATAATGGAATCTGAAACATCTAACATCACAATAAATGAGGCAAGCGCCCTGGTGCGTACTCTTGAATATCCTGAATTCAATTTCTGCCTCAGTTATTTTTTTCATTTATTGATGTATCATATATATATATATATATATATATATATATATATATATATTATACAACGAACTACAACATCGCCAGTTAGATATATCTAAGGTTCAAATCTGCATATAAAAAATTAAATTATGGTTTATTTAATGACACTCGCAACTGCAGGGGTTATATCAGCGTCGCCGGTATGCCGGAATTTTGCCCTGCAGGATTATTTTAAATGCCAGTAAATCTACTAACATGACCCTGTCTAATTTAAACACAATTTACAAGATAAGGCGCATGGAACTAATCTTTAAATAAAGTAAGTTGCTTGGTTTTATTTTTGTATACAGCCCCCCTTAATTCAATACCCACGAGCCGCCACTGGAGTAATGCTCTGGCACTGTGTTCGAAGGTGGAGCGGAGCTCCGGCACTGATTTGGAATTTTAAAATCTGTTTTGACATCACAATACTTTCCTAGCTAACAATATCTTAGTTAATCTCAGAATATTTAGTGATTATATTTTCTGTTCTTCCTTTAGAAAATCGGAACAAGTTCGGAAGTAGGCCTAGAGGGTAGGCCTAGAGGGTCGCGAGACCACTAGGAGCGTAGACAGGGTGTGTGGTTAGAAATTGGGGAAGAATCAGTGACAGGACAACCACCAACTAAACTTTAGTGCGCCTGCGCGAAATTATTACATTCCTAACACACTTTCGTTTCGTATCGTATTTCGTTAGTTTTCGCGTCTTTGTACGATACAAGAGATTGTCTCTGGTGTTACTTACCGAAATGTGTTGTGTTTGTTTCCCAGTTATTTTACGAAGTGAATTTTAAACAGTTAATTTACTGCCTATAACGTGACTAAAAGACTGCTTGAAACTTCTATTTTTATCTATTGCCCTTCAGTAAATATGGAACAAAATAAACATAGACAAAAAACATTAACTTCTTTCTTTTCTCGTGCCTTTGCTGTTACTAGTGGAGTTACAAAAGCTTCCTCTACTGATATTCTTGATATATCAAGTCCATCGCTTCTATTTGATGAACCTAGTAATTCAACCAGAGATACTGTTATAGAAGATACAGTTACAGTATGACTGCGAAGAATATGTTGTTGTTGTTGTTGTTTTCTAATGCCAGGAGTTTGACAATAAAGTCATTTGACCTCTTGCACTCCAATATTTTTCAAAGATATTATCATGACTAGCCACTGAAGCACAGATTTTGAGGTGTTCTGAATCCATTTCTTGGTTTGAGTTGCACAATGGGCAGTTAGGGGACTGATATATTCCAATTCTATGTAGGTGTTTGGCCAAACAATCATGGCCTGTTGCCAATCTAAATGCAGCTACAGACGATTTTCGTGGTAAATCGGGAATTAACTGTGGATTTTGATGCAGAGAGTTCCATTTTTTCCCTTGGGATTGAGTTATCAAATTTTGTTTGTTGAAATCTAAGTATGTAGATTTAATAAATCTCTTCACAGAGTAATACGTAGATTTAGTAACAGGTCTGTAAGTAGCAGTGCTGCCCTTCTTTGCTAAAGCATCAGCATTCTCGTTTCCCAGGATTCCACAATGGGATGGTATCCATTGGAATACAATTCTTTTATTGAGTGATATTAATTGAGAGATCATTTTAGTTATTTCTGCTGTTTGAGATGGAGGTGTGTGTTTAGAGACTGCAAAGAATATTCAACGTCATAATGTTCAAAATAGTGAAAGCCAAAAAGTCGGCCTGCGAAGTGAATGGCCGAATGTATGGAATGAAGAAAATATGTGATCAAGAAAAAAAGAAGCTTATCCGTGGATTGATTGTAAGCAATGTAAGCTAGGCTGTAAAGTGTGTCATGAAGTAACTACATTAGGTGCATTAAAAGAAGAGTGTATTTCAGTATCTAATGAATGGCGCTCATATTCAGTAAATTACTACTGATCGAACAGATCAGATCAGTTCAGCTTAAAGCCACTACGAAAAAATATCATTGAACACAAGAAATCCAATGTTCATAATAAAGCACAAAAAATTATTGATATGTCTGAAAAGCAATCAATTGAAAATGTTGGCGAATAAACGAGTGCAGCCCACCGTGAAGCAACAAAAGCGAAATTTAGATCAGCTTATTACATTGCGCAGAACGACCACCCTTACAATGACCATTTTGGTTTACTTCAGCTTCAGAAGCTAAATGGAGTATGTAGGTATTGATTGGTGTTGCCTTGCATTCTCCTTACAGTCTTACTTTATGGCATTTCTGTCTTTGTCTTATTTTGTTTGCATCTAAACCTTCACCCTTTCCCGAAGGTTAAAAAACATAAAGAACTCGGGCACTGTACAGTTTGGGACTACAACCCTGCTTAACACAAGTTAATGTAATTCCGAAGTTAGCTTCGGTTTGCATTCCGACTGTTTTCCACGCTTTATCATCACTTTTCTTTTCTTTGCATCACTACACCTCTACGTTTATCCCTTCTATCTAGACTGCTCTCATTATCAAGATTAGCACGTATGATATTCTCAGATTTCTAATTGTCTTCCTTCAGTAAATAAATTTCTTTCAGTCTTGTCTCCTTTTACTTCCTCTTCTACTCTCCTATCCTCACAGAAGTTATCATTTGTTGCTTTGCTTTTCTTAATTTCCAGTTCCTCTATACAGTTTGTTCCTATTCCAGATAATTCCAGACAGAGCTGCTTGTACCATAAGTATTTCTATAGGCCTCATTGTTAACTCTGAAATAATATCCATATTCATAAATAAATTTAAAACAACTTGCTATCAACTTTACGTATAACGTGACCTCATTCAAGGAAAGTGATAACAGAAAATTAATTCTTCATCACTGTTCACAAAATTGTCCCAACTTAAAATACAGTCCTGAAAATTTACTTATGCTATAACTTCATTACGGAATAATGTCTGTGGCAAATTTATTTAAAGAAGAGTGTCATAACTAAAAATAGTACTAAGAACAGAAGGAAATTATGTTTACTCTGAACAATTAAAACCGACACTTTTTTTTTACTTATGACTATTAAGAATGTAAAAAGTTACGCACTTCCACAGAAAAGAATCTTACAATTTAAAAAGTGTCGTTTATTCGGCACAAAAATTACCATAATTCTCTATCGAACTCAGAAATGTCACTTTTTCGTACTCAGGGTGTGCAAATCCCAGTGGCGTGCATTCAGGGTAAGCTACTGAAGCACTGCTTCGGTAACAATATATTATGTCATTATAATTACACGATTATTCAATAATATCTATAAAATCGTCAGATTTCTTCAGAACGTATAGAACTTAGAGCTTAATACGTTACATTATTGGTATGAGCATTGTGAGCGAACCGAAGCATTATCACTTCTACTTCGGCTGAACAGCGAAGGAATTGCGCGCGCACCTCTGATGAAGGCCACGGGCTATGTGCGTCTGCACCCCACAATCCGAAGCTATAGGGAAGACCAGGTAACTTGATACCCTAAGGGTGAAACCTAACCATTTTTCCCCCATTACTACAAATGCTAGTGGATTATGGTGATTTTCTAGTTTGAAGGTTGAATTTTCTTTTGCCAACTTCGTTTCGAATTTCGATACTGACAAATACTATAAATGGTAGTGATTTTGTAATCGGTATGTTGGCAGCTGAGGCAAATATCGACAATATTTGCCGGTACTGGAGTTCCATGAAATTAAAATTGTACTAGATTTCTCAGCCGGTTACTGGAAGATAGTGAAATTCGAACTTATTAATAATTAATTAATATTAGTATTAATATTAATACATTATAGTTATGTTATGTGTTGCGTTGTGGTTATAATTCAAGAATAGTCAGATAAGTACGAATGAATATAATATACTTGGGCGTGATAATGCACGTGGGTAATGGATAGAAATATTATTTCAAATTTTAATGAATTTCTTTCGTGTTTAGATTTTTATTACTATGTCAAAAAAATGAAATAGTGTTGCAGTGACTCCTCCAAGGAAGAAAATGTGTGGCATTCAGAGTACGCTTCAGAAATCTGTAGTTCACGTGTATAATGAGTTGAAGAAAGAAGGTAATGAAGAAGGAATTATGCTAACGGAGACAGCAATTACAACCAGAATAGGACAATTATTAGGAGTAAGTATTCTTAAGCATACATTTCAAAGTGGTATTCAGTTTTAGGAGTTTGCACTAATAATTTCATGATTGTGGTCAAACAAAACAAATTTTTAGGTTAGGCCTAATGTTTAATCAAGTCAGTGATTTTCATATTGCCAAACTAAATACATTTAAGATACTGTAATACTGCAGTAGGTGATAGCTTAAATACATTTACAAATTAGACGAACAAGTAATCAAACAGCACGAAAGTAAATTTCCAGTTTTCTCTTTTGGTATTAAATTAACCGTTCAGATCACAATTTACATGCCACATCGGCCGAAGAAAATACAAGTCATATTGTAATTATTAACTTGATATTGCAGCAAATATTACATGAATGTTGGCCTGTTATGGTGCTTAAAAATAATTCAGTTTTATATAATAACTATATAACATACTCTATAAAGCATAGGAACGTTGACTCTGGCTGAATAATTTATTCATGACTGGTCTAAGTAATATTAAATATGGTGTTTCTTCAGAAAAGCTACCCCACCCAAAGTACTTGTTAAGATATAACACTCGAGAGGATGAGGACGCACTACTGGGAAACTAACCATTTCTCTTCGTCCTGGACCTCTCGCATGTTATATTGGTAATTAGCAACAAGTTTGAGGGAGGGACTACAACAATGCATTAGAATATACAGGTAAGTGTCAAAGGATTTTTGTGCTGAAAGTATTTGTGGCTGTGCACTAATACCACGTGTTCATCACTATGTAAATATCACAGAAATCAATTAAACAAAATAAAATTATGCCTTCTTTGGTGTAGCTTTTCTGGAGAATTACCTAAATATTAGCCTACTTAAACCTATCGTAGACCCAACCTAACATGTTGATCATTTTCTATTCATATAGCTGTAAATGTTGGTATTATGCATGAATTTTATGATATAACCATTTTTAGAAGTATTATGTTATTGTTTGTTATTACAGCTTGGCTTAACTACAGCCACGAAAGTGATCAATTCACACAAGGGGACCCCACTCGTGACACTAGGAAAACATAGACTACGTAAACATCCAGTGACTGATGCTGATGATTTTACGGAAGATGCAATTGCGAGATTTATTTATGACAAGTTAAATAAAGGTAGGGAAGTTACAGGAATTATTGTGTTGATTTATGCAATGTAATTCTGATATTAGTCATAGGCCTATGTATAAAAATATGGCATAATTTTCATTTACTGTTACAGGGGAAGTACTAACAGCAGCAAAAGTTCTGGAACATATGAATGATGATTATGAAACATATTTATTTAGAGTATCCTTATCATCGGTGAAAAAAATTTTGAAAGAGATGAAATTTCTATGGAGCAAAGGGGATCCTTATACACATGTATGAGAAAGTGATGTTATTCGTTTTTAAGAGAATATATAAGAAATGTGGAGCGTGAGAACCCTAAACCCGTAGTATTCTTGGATGAGACTTGGATTTTTATGAATGGTAAATTTCAATGTATTGTGAGACATTGAGTGATTGAATTTTTTACTAACAAATAGATTAACACTTATGTGGAATATGAAATTGCAATTAATATAGGCTACTAGTAATGAATTCAGGTGGGAACAACATGTTTTGCAATTAATAGTTTCATATTATAACTAGAGGTTAGTTATAAAATTCTTGAACGGTTTTCCTGTCTTTAAAATTTTTGTGTCTCTTAGAGTGTCAATGTGAATTGCTTTTCTCTCTCTGTTTTTTTAAGTATGATCACCCACTTATTCATGAAATAAACCAGGTGAAGTTTCCAGTGACATGAATGGTGTTATTCATAGACCAACAAATGAGGGTGGAAGATTAGATGCCGGAACGAAAGGTGGATTTATACTCGGTAAGTTATATTGATTTATATTTTACGTAAATTTGGCAAGAGTAATTTTTTAAATCAGGGTACAAAAATATAAAAATTGGTGACTAAATAAAAACGTGGGAAAGCCTTTCACCAAAGAGGATCTCATGTCATGTCATGTTATGTTATGTTATGTTTTATTTTCTTTATTTAAATGCTGTGAATTCATGTGACGTAATTATATGCCCAGGTATAATTTTTATTGCAGGTGCTGATTTAATTTTTTCATGCAATTGAAAGAAAAGTCAGGACTACCATAGTGCTATGAATAGCCCTGTAGTTGAGAAGTGGGTGCAAACACAGTTGTTGACCTGAGAACATTAGGGCAATGCGTTATTGTCATGGATAGTGCTGCATATCATAGCAGACTTGTGAAAAATCAGCCAACAACAAAATGGAGGAAAGAACAGCTACTGGTGATTGCAACTGAATATAATAGATTTGTTGTACTAAATGATAAGAGTTGTACTAAATGATAAGAGTTGATGGTGTGAAATCACCTTTTGATATTACATTGCAATATTAATTTCCATACTTTACAGTCATTATTATTATTATTATTATTATTATTATTATTATTATTATTATTATTATTATCTTTACTACTACTACTACTACTTATAGATGCTACTTTTTTCTTTCAGGTGAAATTGAATCTACATAAGAATCCTAAAACAACAGAGCCTTGCCAATTACTGTTCTGAAGCTGCCTTGTCTTATGTGTTGTGTCTATATACAATTAATTCTTTCAGTTTTTTTTCCCCTTTAATGTAATGAAGTTGTTGGTTGATTGATACCAAGTGTTCAGCAGTTGATGTCATTTGTTATCTTGCACTCCAATATTTAACCAGATGATTGAAAGCTGTGTAAAGTTAAACAGTCAAGACAATGATCCATATCTTCATTGAGATTTCAGAAATGGCATGGGGAGATTCTGAAATATCAGTTCTTTGTAAATATTTGAGACAATCATGGCCTGTGATAATATGAGTACTGCCACTGTAGATTTTCATAGAAGTTCAGTTATTAAATTAGGTGTATTATTTTTACTATGTATTGTACTATATTTTTGTTTCGCTTAATTGATGAATTATATATGCTGTAAATTGAATAGTAGACTGTAGGTCTATAGCTTAACTGATGAATTGTATGTGCTGTAAATTAAATAGTAGGCTGTATACCACAAGTGATGAATTGTTTATGCTTGTAATGTGAAGTAATTTGCATGATATTTATTATCAGTTTCTGTATATTTCAACTGATTGAATTGTTTATACTTTTAAATTGAATTAACTTGCTTGCTATGTATTATATTTTATAGCTTAACTGATGAATAATTGTTTAGGTTTGTCAATTTAATAATCTGAGTGCCATGTACTTCATATTTTTAGTGGAGCCACCAATGTAGCTTAGTCAGTAGACTCGTTGGCCTGCAAATTCAGAGCTGCACTCGAGGGTAGTTTGGATCCCCCATTTGGTCTGATTAGTTGGTTTCTTCTGAGGATTTTCCTCCATCGTGGAGCAGACGCCGGATGGCCTATTGCAATTTTTTCATTTGCTTTAGAATCATTCCGATTTTTGTTACCACATTGTCATGTTCTGATCTTGTTATTCTTTTAACAGTGTGGTAAGATGCAGGTATAGATAACCTTACAGTAATTTTGCTACCTTTCAGCTACCTCATTACCTCCCACTCCATAAAGTTCATGGATCCACGGAAGTACCAGTCGTCGATGTAATTCGACCATTTTGCTTAAAATATTAAAACACTGTAAAATATTGAGATTTCATGCTGTTACGTCCATTACTGCAGCAAGAACATCTGATTTTGAATCTGATAGTATGACAGCCTTCTCAGATTTATGAAGTCGATACTGGAGATTTTGTAAGCTTAAAAGTGTATCTAAATTTTCACTATCAAAATTAGTCAGTGTTTGAAGTTAGTTAGTTAGTTAGTTAGTTAGTTAGTTAGTTAGTTAGTGGCGTTTAAAAAGGGCGCGTCAGCTACTATGGCTATTTGCGCCCTTATCTAAAATCTTTCACTAAACACAAACACAATACAATAACCAGAATGTTTAAAAAGCTAAAAAGCGTTGTCACGGTTAAAATGGGGCAAACAAGTGTTTGAATATAATTCCCTGTAAAAGGGAATATACTGGTATTGTACTACAACACCACTACATCTATGGCTTGGTAAACAGGATCCATCTATAAAAAATACTGTATGTAGTCACTCACTGACCAGATCATTTATCGTTTCTAATGATTTTTAAAATGTCTGGAGAAGTATCACATTTCTTAACATCATCTGTTAAAGTTAACTTATATACTATTCATTTTGAAATAACTTGGGATTGTGTTTTATTAGTAAAGTTTCCCTTAATTGAGCAAGTTTGAGTTCTCCAAGTAGAGTCAAAAAGTCTGTTGGGATTTTGGCTCAGTTTATTAATATTTGTGGACTGTGATTTTTTGTTCTAGACAACCATATTATCTGCAAATGATGAGATTATCATAAGATCTATTTCTTTAGTTAGACCATCGACATTAATATTGGAAAATGTATTCCTGAAAACAACAATGTGGGAAGCCCAGATGAATCTGTCTCTATTTACATATTTGTGACAATGAATCAAATAATCAAGTCACTGACCCAGTGTAACACTTTATCATGGACACCCTAAGTTTGCAATTTCTTAAGTGATTTATATCTACAGAGCCATATGATCCTTGAAAATAAATTAAAATTGTTAAGTTGTTTTGTTTTCTGTTTAAAATATCTTTAATATCTTGACTAAAATTTAAAATCTGTCCATTTGTTGAATGCAATTCTCTAAAGTCAACCCAATAAAATGAAAGTTAGTTACTAGATTCCAGGAACCAATTCAATCTATGAAATCATCTCTTCCATAATTTTGGCTATCATACTAGTAAGTGGTATCTGTCGATAACTCGAAAAGATATTAGTTGAATAATTGCTTTTCAAAATTGATGTTATGATAGATTTTCTCCAGACAGATATTGTATTTTAGATGAGATTACAAGATAAAAGTAGTGAGTTTGCTTGTTTGCCAACATGTTTAAGAAAATCAGCATGAGTATTGTCTGGACTTGGAGATGTTTTGGGTCTTATGTTATTAAATTAATAGTAATATTCAGTTCTTGATTAAATATTGTTATATAAAGTAGATAGTAGATTTAATATTTCTTTCAGTTTTTCCTTAATAGTCTGACGTACACAGATAAAACTAACAACCACACCACCAACTAATCTAATAGAAATTAAAATATAATTAAATGTAGTAAAAGTAATTAAAATTATAAATACACGTAATAAACCATAACCCCCTAATTTCAACAATATACTATTTTATTCCCTTTCACAGCTTGTAGATAATTATTAATTATAGTTATTACTTATTAGCATAATATTTATTGAACTTATTGGCTATTTCACTTCGTTTGAAAGATGTTATTGTGTACAAAAAGCATTTTTTGATGATCGTTTCATGCTGTATGTTGTGTATAAATCTATGATTTCTGGCCATCTGTTCTGTGTAATCCATCTTTTGTATAGAATTAATAAAATATTCTTTTGGTAGTAATTATTTTATTAATTGAGTATTTAATTTTCACCAGCTCACATTTCTTGAATCATTTGCTTTTTCTTATTTAAATTTAGGACACAAGAGCCAAAAAGAGACTTCACAGTTATGTATCATACATTTTTTCAATGACAGACGTGGAGTTGCAGAAATAATAAGTGTAAGTGTAGCATTATTAAGCAATTTACAAACAAATGAAATCTTTAAAAAGGTATCTAGAAGTGAAATTACTTATGGCTTTTAAGGACCAAAATTATTTTTGTAAGTTGATTTATTATTATTTCAGTTTTAGCATAGTTGTATTATCCATTTCCTTACTAATTTCAAAAGATAATCAGAAGTTCATTCGAATTCCAACCAAAAGTCAATTGGTTATTAATTTATCTACCTTTAGGAAGTACAGTATATGTACGCTGGAATCTTTGAAGTGAAGTGACAATAATTTAATTGGTCTTGGAACAGATTTGATTCTTGAATATTATATACTATACTTTGTTGTATATTTACGTCTAGTAACCTATTAATGCTAATACTAATAATAATGTAAAGGAATAAAAGAATAGAACATAGCAATACATTTCTCATTATTATTGAAACTATTTAGAATAACCTTCCAACATTAAGGTAAAGTACGGTGAGTAAAGAAGTCATTCAGTACATAGGATCGTGATTTTACTACATGTGGTGATATCTGGTAACAGTTGGCAACACTGACAAGGCGGAAATATTTGCTGTTTGGGAACTGAACTTACGTGATCCTCACTATAGCATGGGTTGTGACGTCACTGTTACGCGTGTCAACTAAGAGAATGCCTGCATGAGCATGGAGACGAGTAGTCGGTGACTCAGAAGACGAGTACGGAGTGAGGGGAAAGAGTGGATAATAGATTACATTACGACAACAGTGCGATACTTGTACTACTAGTGAGTGGAAACATTATTTCCATCTACTAGTAGTACAAGTATTGCATTATTGTCATAATGATATCTGTTTACCACCCTTTTTTCTGTTCCCTTCCGCGCTCGTCTTCTCCTGAGTCACCGACTATACCTGTGTGTTGCTTTCTTTTAGAGCAGTAAGATGCCACACTTCGCCCCTATTTTTTTTTGTAGTGTTGTTCAGACCGTCGCGTTCAGAAGCATTCTCGGTAATTTCGAGTCATATGTGAGAAGTTGTATATAGAAAGTGTAAAGTGTATCAGTAACAGTTATGTTTTCTTCAGTGTACATGTTTGTCGAATGTGTGTGAAAATGTTTTAGTTCATGAAGGTACCAGGTAGTAACTAATAATACAATACATTATATAATATAGAACAATGTCTACATGTATTATAAAAGAGCTTGTGTTGAAGCCCTTTTCCGCTCATTCTTTCCAAGAAAAAAATGAGATAATTAAAAATGGACGGCCAACACCAGAACTACCGAACTTGGTTCAAAAGACCAGTAAATTTACTAGATATTTTCAGTCTAATATGTATAGCAAATGTGACTGGTTAGCAGGCAGCGCTGAGCTAAATGCGGTGTTTTGCTGGTACTGTCTGTTGTTTGGAAAGGATAGAAATACTGGACCAGAACTGGGTACACGCATTTGGGAAATTTAGTAAAATCTATAGCCGAGCACGGGCTGTCTGTTAACCACCTACGATCATCTGTAGCTATAGCTGCTTTTGGGGAAAATAGAACAGAAACTGCACTTGACCACCAGCTTAAAAATGAAATATCTCTACACAATCAAAAGGTAAAGCAGAACAGGACGTCCTTAAAAGGCTTATTAATGCAGTGTGTTTTCTGGGAAAACAAGAGTTGGCCTTTCGAGGCCATGATGAAATAGAAAATTCTGTTAATTGGGGCAATTATGTGGAATTGCTGAAGTACACTGCAGAATATGATCCTCTTTTAGCGGAGCATTTAGAAACCTCTACTGTGTTTAAAGGAATTTCTAATCGAATTCAAAATGACCTAATCCAAGCTGTAGGTTCAATCGTTTTATCAGCTATAAAGCAGGAAATTATTGAAGTTCCTTTCGTAGCCGTCATGGTTGACGAAACTTCAGATGTGGCAAATAAAGCACAGTTTTCTATTGTCCTGCGTTATGTGCATGAAGGAGAGATAAAGGAAAGATTCTTGAGGTTCTGTGATATAAGTAGTGACAAACATGCCCAAGCTATTGCAGAACTTATCCGGCACTTCTTATCAGAATTCGGATGTAATGAAAAATTGATTGCACAAAACATATGATGGTGCAGCGACGATGGCGGGATATTTGAATGGAGTACAAGCATTAATCAAAGTCACACATCCAGAAGCCCTATTTTTTCACTGTTATGCCCATGTACTTAACCTCGTTTTGTCTCAAAGCACCAGCCAAATACCTGAGTGTAAAATATTTTTTAGTAAGCTTAATGGACTTGCAGCTTTTTTTTCAAGATCACCGAAACGTGCTAACTTTTTGGATCAATTTTTGCAACGTCATCTTCCACACGTCTGTCCAACGCGATGGAATTATTAATCAAAACTGGTAAACACTGTGTGCAGGAACAGAATTCAACTTTGTAATGTCTTTTGTGCTATGCTAGAACACCCTCAAGAAATTGAGTCAGATATTTTAGCACCAATTAATGGCTTTTTGACACTTTTGGAAGATTTCAAATTTGTTTTTCTCTTAAATACGTTTGACAAAATATTTACCTTCACTGATGTGTTGTACAACATCCTTCAGAACCAAGCAAATGATATTCTGTACTGTCAAGAGAAAATACAAGAAACTCGCCATTCCATAGCCGCATTACGTGACGATTATGAAGGGGTTTTCCAAGAAACCATGTCTCAAGTAGGTGAGCCTCCGAAGAGAAAAAAATATCAACTATAAACGCATCTATTGCGAAGTGTTTGATAATATTGATAACCACTTGGGTGTAAGATTTCAAGATTATTCTAAACTGAAATTTTTAAAATTATTGTCGCCTCAAAACTATGAAAAATATACTAACCAATTCCCAGAAAGTTGCTTTCAAAGTCTCATAGATACATATGGAAAATTTTTCGACATCATTCGATTGAAAAATGAGCTGATTGTAGTGTACAGCAGTGAAGAGTTTAGAAATAAAACCATGAGTGAACTTGCAAAACTATTGAGTACTAATTCAATGCTGAAAAAAAGTTTTCAGCAGTTTAATGTGTTAGTGACATTACTGTGTACAATTCCTGTGAGTGCGTCTTCAGTAGAAAGGTCGTTTTCAACGCTGAAGAGAATCAAAAGCTACTCTCGAAATTCTACTGGAGAAGAGAGACTATCTCATCTTGGAATTATTTCAATTGAAGCGTGCCTACTAGGAGAACTCAGGAAGAAGAAAGAGTTCTTTGATGAGGTGGTTACCAAATTTGCTTCCCAGGAGAGGATTGAATTTCAGTTCCTTTGATCTCGCTGCGACAAGTGCCAAGGGTGAGTTTAAAGCCAGAAGCTTGTTATTTTATATCAAATGTTGTTTAATGGTAGCTTTAAGAAATTTAAATTGATATTAGGTCTACTTATTTTAATATACGTTCTTTTAAATTATTATCAGTTGTGATTTTATCAAGGCAAGCCCCTTGATTTACTATTGTTTACCTAACAATTATAATATTCAGTGCTTCGGCAGTCTTAATGGTCACTGCACGCCACTGGCAAATCCTGCCCAAAAGAAAAGTGACACAAATGTTCTCCGTCTGTTAATATTGGAAGTAGAAATGTGTCGTTTTTTCCGGTTGTGCGTCATAATCTTCTGCATCTTTCTACAGTGTTAACTCAAAATCGCCATTTTTTAAGTTGTGTCACTTTTCTATGTCATGTGCGATATAAAGTGAAAAGGAGAACATAGTGGAAAACAATGGTGCATGTAAATGTCATTGGTTAAAATAAGATAAAACGAACATTAAAACAGTATCTATATATCTGCAGTGCCTGGGAAAAGTGACATAAGTCAGTTTCCACAAACCTTTTTTGTTAATTTATTGACAACTTACGGAACATCTGCTTGCTTGGAGAAAGAGACATAAGTATTTCTCCCATTACAATAATTGAGGCATTGACATGGGAAAGGTCGTAACTGCCAAAAATTCGAATTTTTAGGTTTTTCATTGAGAAGGTAGTAAATGGCCATGCCAATGGCACAGAGAAGGTAGTATGTCCGTATGTAATGAAACGAAGTTGGAAACGTAGTCACTAGATGTTGTAAGTTGTATGTGCACAGCTGTTGGCGCAGCGGAGAAGGTAGTAACTCCTTTTACAACATCAGAGTGTGTCCAGACAAATATGGGCTGATAACTGTGCAGGGCAGAATAAGAATCGGATGATTCTAATGGTCCTGATTTACATTATTGCCAAGAAACATTTTGATTCAGTGGACTTGAAATTCCTGGTTTCAGAACATTCCTACATGCCATGTGATAGGGAATTTGGCATCATAGAGAAAAGAAAAAAAAGATGCAAGACCATGGTTCCAGAAGAGGTAAGGCCCAATAATGTAATAATGATGAAGGATGAGGAATTCTTCGACTTTTCTGCAGAATGTGACAAGTTTTTGAATACAACTCCTATCAAAATCAGCACCCTCACCTGCATTAGACTCTCAAGAGCTGATTTTCCTCTAATAAAAACAAGACAGTCATTTAATGACCTTGAAATGTGGACAGAGCACAGGATTTTTAAGAAAGGACAGTCATTAACGTCAATCACTAACTTGCAGTGCTTGCAACGCCTTGAAAGAAGACCAGTCATCTCTAATGCCAAAAAGAGAGACTTGTTATCTATGTTAGACTTCCTCGATGAAAAGTAACATGCATTTTACAGACAAATTTGAGCATAATGTATAAATAACGTTAAATCTCAGTTTGGCCAAGGAGTGATTTCAATGTTGTATTTTCATAAAATAGGATTTCACAGATAAATCTGTGCCAGACTTTTCAAATTTCATATGTAACACAAACATGAGTGTATGCCTTTCATTTAAAGCAGTTTCTGTAATAATGTAAGTGAGAAAGTGTTCATAAATTTGTTTTTTGCTTCCTCTGAAAAATTTTGTTTTTGGCAGTTACTACCTTTCCCATGTCAGCGCCTCAATTCATACAGAAAAAAAAACCAAATCGACATAAACCAGTGTAAGTTGTAGTTGATACAGCGTCGTTAAATAACCAACTAAAAAAAACAGCGGAGTTGCAAACTGTTAAGTGTCACAAGTTTGGTAGGGGTGAAGAGGTTGAAGATGAGACCGAGTAACAAAAATCTGGCCATATTTCTAACATTATTTTGTACTTTGTGTCTTCACAACTTGCTGCTGACGAAACCAGATACCTTCAAATTTTATTTAACCACAATATATATTTCTAAGGAATGGATATCATGCGATACAAGCGTGATAAGTGCATTATAACAGAATCGAGGTAAGTTAGAGAAGACGAGACGAGATTCTGTTATGCACTTAACATATGTATTGCATACTATTTTTTGCCGATCTTAATAAAAAAATAAATTATTATTACCAGTAATAATTTTTTAATTTTAATAAATAGTTTGGACACTAACATTTATGACGACGACCTTCTTCATTTGCAGTATTGTTATTGTTCCGGCTTCATATAAGCCTTGACAATTCTTCTTTTTCCAGAATATATAGTCATTCATCATGAACAGAAACTCAAATATAAGTTACTGCTGTACTATTTTACATTAAAATATGTTTTGGAGTCCTGTGTTTGTGGTACATTGCTGGATTATAATTTCCAAGATTTGAAATATATTTGTTTTCATTTTCCTTAGCAGTATGGTAAAATGTTTTTGAAACTATTTTGATATATTCAGGTATAGTTGATATTTCAAGGTCATCTTGAGTTGTATAAAAATTATATCCACCGATAATTCGTAATGCCTTATTTTGAACAACCTGCAAGTGATGCATAATAGTTCGGGGAGCAAGCCCCCATGCAGGAGCTGCATATGTCATTTGGCTGCGTACAGTATGTACACTTTGTATAATGTCATTTTACATTTCAAGGATAAATTTACACTTAATAGAAGTGGTATAAGTCGTTTCAGGCGATTCAGCGCTGTATACTTATTTCTTAATATATGATCTTTCCAATTTAGACGTGGGTGAAGTAGAAATATTTAGTTTTTTGTACATATGCTATTCTAAATTTATGGAGCATTAGCTGTGGTGGTGGCACTGGTCGACATGGCGAATTGACATGCTTGCCATTCCACCAGGCTCTACATCCGCCTACATTATCGACCCGACAGTCAGGTTCGAGGCACAGGAACAACAGCCGCTGAAGTCCACACAGAAAAATGCAGAATTTGGAGAAATATCACCTCACCTCTATTGAAGTAGTTGGTCTAGTGGTTGGCGCTAGGGGCACAATACCTCGTCTCTTTGTCAGTTTCTGCAAGAAGTTCCAGCTGAACAATGACTTCATTCGTGATGTTTCCCTTACTGCTATTAGAAGATCACTTGCCATTTTAAAATACCACCTGTACTTCGTTTCCTAAGAAGGAAGAACTTTTGTTTGAACGTCTAATCTATTTGTTTACTATGTTTAGGCCTGTTATGTGTATGCTATTACCTGTACTTAATTTCCCTTTTTTTGTTTGTTCCCTACATTTCTCTTTTGTGGTCTGTTTTTGTTTTCACTCTGTGTGTTTGTTATGCTTTGTCCAATGAGGCAGTCCCGTTATTGGGAAAGCTGACAGACTGTCCTTCTCTAAAGATAATAGCATTTGATTTCATGTTGTTTATTTTAATCTTCCAGGTTTTTGGCCACTTATCTATTAACTGAAGATGTTTCTGTACAGCTCTATATGCAGTTATTATGTTTATTTTTCGGCTGAAGATGACAGTGTCATCAGCATACATTGCCAATCTAACATTTACATGTGTGATCGCCGTTGTTTCTTATTATTAAATTTGTGTATAGATGTCATTAGCAGCGGCCAGTGACCGAAATCCTCTGTACCCACTGATTATATCTCCGTATCTTAACTTTCCCCTCAAAGTCAGGCTTTATACATCAGTCATAACACCAGTTATGACATATGGTTGTGAAGTTTGGAATTCCGCTCATCCAAGAATCATCAGAAGACTACATGCAATTCAACGATCAGTCTCCTTAAAAGGCACTGGTGCTGACTATACCACATCAAATGCACAGCTCCAAGATATGTTACAGATTGAATCATTTTATGATTTCATCACAAGAATTTCAAATAACTTTTCTCGAAAGTTGCTGTATCATCCTAACCCTCTCATTCGAGCTCTGGCTACCTGAAGCGAAATTTGATTAATTAAATGCCTTCAAGAAAAGGATAACTAAGTCGGAACCAAAAATCATTTTAATATCTCCTTATATTACTTTAAAGTAAAAGCCTTATTTATACTACTAAGATTTAAAATCATCCGTCCTCAAGTGAGGTTGACCACTGGGATCCGGAATTAACAAACATAAAAGATAAAGGGAAATGAAATGGGCAAAATATGGATTAGATTTGTATATTAAAACAAAAATTTACGTGTTAATACATAGATGATAGTGTAAAATTTGAAGAGAGGTCTTCAGAATTTCCATTACAATCTTCTGAACCTCATAAAAGGGAATTTTAAAGGATTTAAGAATATTACATGTAAATTTTGGTAAACAACCCCTCGCTCCAAATAGTAAGCCTGCAACATCCCAGTTGTAAAGCGAAATGCCATATTTTTCACTGAGGTATGGAAGACAAGGTACATATTTAGCTCACTTGTCATCATTAACCTGCAGTGCTTGATTTGTGTCTCGTTCAAAGCAAATCGTAGGGTCCAAGACCATCGCTTTCTGGGTTCTTCTATTGATGGCAATTATATCGACTCTTCTATGAGAATCATCTTCAGACACACAGTGAATCTCCTCATGTACTTCCCATCCTCTGTTTCTTAGCAGGTTGGCAATTGCTGTACGGGCTGAAACTTATGTACAAATCAACATCAAGACAATAAAAAAAAAAAAAACCTCGGTGAGGCCAAATGCAACTAGTCTAAGTGCCTCCGATAGAAAATGTTTATTCATGACATTAATTATTATTGTTATTATATCTATATATATTTTGAACTGGTAATGGAAATTACGGGAAAATGGCTGAACGGATTTTAATGAATGACTCCTCATTTTGAAGTTAGGAACCCAAAGATTTACAGAAAAATAGTAATTTTCAGTGAAATATCAATTTTCCTACATAATTTTCCTATTTCCCAAAATCCATCTGTCGTCAGTTTTGAAAATAAAAATAAAACATACACACTATTTTATTTTATTTTATTTTATTTTATTGTACTTCCTCAAATTAGAGGCTGCCATTAGACAAAGCATACAAAACAAAATAAATGAAAGATAACAGAGTAACAAAAAAAGTTACAAATAAAGAAGCAATGAAAGCTAATAAGAGAAAGAAAAAATATAATGTTGCATTAGTTTTTTCAGTACACTGAATTAGAGTCCATGTAGGTGGTTTCGTAAAAGTTTGACTGACTCTCTAATATTACACGAAGGCCATGACCTACAGGATTGTCAACATATTTAGAGCGAATCAGAGCAAATTCTGTGACATCATAATGACAATAATGTGTCGATCTTCATTTGTGTAATTTTATAATGTCTCTATAATTCGTTATTAAAAATTTTCAAGACTTGCTAAAATAATTTACAGGTCAGATTCTGTGGTGTGTAATTTTCTGAGTACAGCTGTGTATTGGATATTAAAAACTACGAAAATTGAGATCGTTTGATGACATTATCACCATGAAAAGTGAAATATTATTATAGTTAATGCAATGATGTGAGTATTTGTCACTAATATACATATTAATGATATAGCCTATTGATAAGAAGCTCAAATCTTTTGGAGTTATATAAGTAGACGTAGAGAATATCTTAAATTAGATCTTCATTTCTATAATTTACTGAGTGACGGCTGTATAATATATACAGTACATATATAAGTTAAAATAATTGTTATTAAAAGTGAAATATTTTTATAGTTATTAATCAAGTGGTGTGAATCTTTTTCATAGATTTAATGGTGGTGTGATGTTGATATTAATTATATGCGTGATTCTCCCCAGTAATGTCTGGAGAGAGCGCAAAAATTACAGTTCCTAAGAAAGACCAAAAGATATTACTTGCTGATAAAATAAGAGGCCTACAAGATTTTGTAGTCTCCCGATCATTTCAACAAGACCTAGGATAAAATGATTCTATCCTCTACATTTCAATGTAGTTCGCGAAACATGCAGCAGCTATACCAAGATGCTATGTCTACTGTTCGAAAGCAATGACCTGAAATAGCTATTACTGCTTTACTCCCACATGAAAAATCCACTGATCGTCCTAACATTGTTAGTTGTGTTTTCGCTTTTAAACTCAAAAACTGAAGATGGATAGGCTAAAAAAAAGTATTTGGCATAAAAAAACCATTCAGAGAGAGTATGTTTCATTGTTATGGAAGCAAATAACTTTAAAATGACTGGTAGGCTTATTCTTCATTGAAAATTAATCTGAAAAATTTTTATTTGAACTTATAATGAACTTAGTTTGCAGCATTTGGTGCACAAGCTACTACTTATTAATATAATTATTACTGTATTATTATGCCTGTTATCATTATTATTATTATTATTATTATTATTATTATTATTATTATTATTATTATTATTTTTACTATTAATTAAAAATAATACTGTCACTCACCAAATAGCCTAAGTTGTTATGCTGTGAGTTTGTTTCAGTGATTGTGTGTTATGAAGCAACCCATATTATGCTCGGCTGAAAGAGTATAATTATGTTGAAATTTCCCTGGAAATATTTTTCAGATCGCTGAAGCCCTTAATAGACGCTGTTCTTCCTTTCTTTCTTTCCTTTCTATTTTTTTCCTTCGATAGCAACAAACAAGGTTTATTTTTATTTAAGATTGTTTTGCACCACATTACTACTTAACCATTTAGGTTGCACATATCACGATTCAATAGAAACTCGCGTTTTAAGGTTATCTGTCAGAAAAACTGTCAGCGATGGCATAGCCATCTCGGTAGGCTATATCTTAATTTAAAATTTCCTTTCTTTCAATATCATTTCTTCTCGAAAAAGGACACTCTAACAATGGATTAACTAGGCCTACATCATCATTATTTCTCACATTTGTGTTTATATTTTCCCGAAACACATAACAACACTGAACCACACTCACTACTGTACTACGAAGTACATTACAATCCTGTGGCCTTGTAGACTGTAGTGTGAATTAATAATTATGAACCATGTAGGCTACAGTAGAGCCTTTATTATCCGTGGTAATGAAAGGGATAGAATGAACGGTTATTCGAAAACATCGGATAATCTGTGCCATGAAAAATTTTCGTAAATCAAATGAGTAATAATTGAACTTTAGGAATTTCCTCCGTGGTCTTCTCTTTAACACGCTAGATAGTGAATCAGAAGTTCACTAATTTAAGTTCGGTTGTCAACGACGTGTCTTGAAGAGGCAAGGAAACTCCTTGTAATGGCTTTCAGCGGAAAGATTGGAATAGTAGAGGTCTCATGTCATAGATTTACATACTTTATACACATTTTATCCTTGATTCTTATTAAATCGAGCACAGTTGTAACATCGGTTTCGTATTCTGATGCAAGATGAGCCAGTTTTCTCTTTCCCAAAACCACTAAAGTACTGGTATTTGCACTTTCTTCGACACTTAGTACGAACACGCTTTTTTTTTTGACACTTATGAAATACATTTTGTCTTTAAGTTGTACAGTACGGCAACTTGAACAGTAGACCATACTGTGTTATGTTTTTTTTTTTTTTTATTTAACGACGCTCGCAACTGCAGAGGTTATATCAGCGTCGCCGGATGTGCCGGAATTTTGTCCCGCAGGAGTTCTTTTACATGCCAGTAAATCTACTGACATGAGCCTGTCGCATTTAAGCACACTTAAATGCCATCGACCTGGCCCGGGATCGAACCCGCAACCTTGGGCATAGAAGACCAGCGCTATATCAACTCGCCAACCAGGTCGACACCATACTGTGTAAGTGTAAAGATTTGTAATAACACTCTAGAAAAAAAAAATGTACTAATATAACGTACAGTAGTACTTCATATATTCTGACAGACGAATAATCCACAAATCGGTTAATAGGGAGACGGATAATCGGGGTTCTACTGTATGTAAATTATATGTTACTGTATTCTGTGTAATTGCATCAATGCAAATGTATAAGTTACTCTTAAGGAAATTGGTGACTGCATAGAAAGCTATCTCCCTTTCACCCACGCGTTACCCTCTCACCCCTTTGAGTTATTTTTGGACTCTGTACGGCTGCGTTCCCTAAAATATTACTATATATGGTCATGTGGAACTATAAAGTCTATCGTAGTGCACGTGAATACAATCCCTAAACATTACCATGTATGGTCATGTTTAGACATGACTCGCGTCCTGACAACGCCCCAAACTTGGTCTCTTACCCATCACAGTCTCTTATATAATACGAGCAGCGGCAGTTCCTTTATATGAGCACAGGAGCACGTGAACACCTTAAAAATCAACAATAATCATACATATTACTGTATTAATATCAGTAGCGGCCCGTGGTTACACAGGTTGGCAGTTCTCCATGAAAAATAGTGTATTTAGCAAACGCATGCTATTTATTGCATCTAAATCGGATAACGCGTGTATAAAAAAATAATTACAGCTCCTTCTCGAAGTTGACTGTGCACCCGAAATTGTACTCCAACGATCCGTGCGCTACACCTCTCCCACCTGGTACAACTAGTCACGTAGTGGAGATGTGCCCCACATGCTTTTCTACTTTTGTAAGTCAAATGAACTAAATCCTTCACTCTTGTGCTTGTCCATGTATTTCCTCCTCTAAACAGTATACACGGGTGGGGGAGAAAGGGTTTTCATGAGCGCAGCAAAAAACCAATTGTTTCCATTACAATTTTGGTATTAAAATGACTAGTACACTACATGATTTCCTCGACTTTTTCTAGAAATTTCAACATTTAAATTTTGTGTAGGACATTCTAATTTCTTAAGTTAACATGCAATTTCTCTTTTAATTTCGAAAAGGGTTGGTCGATTAGATTTCATTTCATTCATTTTTAATATAAAATATTTCCTTAGACACACTGACTAATCACATCACACTACCCACAGTACTATAACACATTGGAACTATAATGATATACAGTAGTCCAGAAGCCTGTGTTCTAACGCAGGTCATAAAGAGCTGAGGGTGTTGACGGTTCTTTTCTATATTCGGAGAGAGCTGCTTCGGTTGCAGTTCTAATGCAGTCTTATGGGACGGTGAAGAAAACCAGTTTTCTGCTGCTGACTACCCTATGTTGAGCTTCAGGAACTGCCGATCACAGATCCGAAAAGTACACTACAGCTAAAATTCTCGAGCAGTTCAAGGCTCCTACAGACAGTAAAATCTCGAATCGAAGAAGAATGAATTGGAAAAATAAACGAAACAATGAACTAGATTACATAAAAGCACGTTTTACATTTTTAATTTTTTCAGGTCCATTTAAATGGCGGTTCTGTAGCTCTGCAGTTCTTATTGTAGAGCCGCCCCTGATTAATATATTAGATAGATTACTTTCAAATGTGCAATGACGTTCCTACATTTTTCGTCTCGAGAAAATGTCCCGTCCTTGTGTCGTGTGTCTTTAAATCTCCATTGGACAGATTGCCAGCAGCTCGCACAATTTTTCTCTAGCAGGGTGAAATAGCCTGAGGCGAGAATATTTTCTGGCATGTTACAATGGTTACAATAGCTCTGGCTCGCACAGGCCTTAACGTGCTAATGACAGAGAAAGAGAGATGCTCCATCTCTCTTGGGACTGGCATCGTGTTCCTTTCTCCCTCTTTCCTCGTTTTCTCTCTTTACTCTTTCAAAATACCGTTATGTGCGGGGGCTGATTCTGTTGTCTTTTGTTCAGCAAAGTAAGGAAGATACAAGCTACACTGGTGCGTATTGAAAGTTGAAACACTAGTACCTGAAGTTGGAGACGGACGTGTGTGAAATTGTGAGTATGTTAAATTAAAAGAGGATTAAAACATTCCTCCGTAACACCATGACAGAAGACCAATTAAGTACATTGGCTAAGTTGGCAGTGAAAAAAAGAACTTGTTAACAACATTAGAGACTTCAATAATAAAGTTATTGATAAGTTTACATCTCTCAAAATTAGGCGCATGGAGTTTCTCTACAAATAAATCCAGATCTTCAACACCATCTACAACAGCAGTGAAGGTGAGTCCTAGGAATTAATTTTACTCTACTCTTGTTTAATGGTTTTAATTTTGGTTTATATGCGTAGATTTGGTACATGCATATTAGAGCTCGTTTATCTCTGACATGTGACTCAGCTATACGAGAATATATCAGTGTGTTCATTACGCATATGTTTTTTTTTTTGTGAACACCCATCCAAGAAAGGCACGAGCCGCCACTGAATACGAGCCACCACTAACCTCAGGGCTTTTACTCGTTAGTTGTCATGTAGTCTACAACACATTCAACTGTATTACTATCTATTCTCCAATGTAATAGTTATATCACAGTTCGACGACTTTTTATTCTCAAGACTTAGGTCTTGGACGAACCCTACTCAATTCCTAGAACATTACAAAGTGTGGTCAATTCTATCTTACAGTCCTTACACCACACCTTTCTGGTGGCAGCGACGGTGGTATAAAAAGAAGACAAACATCACGAGCGGACGTCGGAAACAACAGCTGTGGGGAGCTATTCTATCATATTCTACAGTGGCTGTTATTAAACAGATTACAAAATGCTCAGGTATGTACAATCAACATATTGCCTAATACTAGTGTAAATCATATTAATTAACTGATTACATAAATTTTCTGTATACAGAATCAAAGTGTGATAAAATACAATATGGTGTATTGATATAAATTGATTAATTAAAGAAAGAAAATTTCATCTAAATAAGAGGACTCAGGGAAGGATGCAAGAATAGGGTAAAGATGCCTAATTCCGTGATAAAATTTCAATTGACTGCCATGGAGTTGTGGTCTCTGACTTTTAAGTTTTTTAAATACCTAACAGATGCCAGGAGATGACTTCTTTTCAATTCTATTGGCTACCCACCTTTTGAATACAAGCAGTCGACTGCAGAAGCTTTTGTTTAGTGAAGTAAGTTTATCTTTCTCTTGTGATCGCTTCTGAAGAAACATTTTATATTTGAGGTGAGAATTAGTACAGCATTATAAAAATGATATATTATTGTAGATTATAGTCAGTTGAATCAATGTGTATGATTGTTTAAACATTATGAGACAATAACAATGCTACAGGAGCTTTCTCATTTTCGGATTTATTTTCATATTTCTTCTTCCTGGCTCACTCGACAAGTGATGCCAATGCTAAATTGTGAAAATTAATGTCTACGAAAGAAAATAGTTCTTGGAAATAATAATAGAAATAAGTTATAGAAAACCAATTATAATTATAATATAATAATAGGGCATATATTTAACTTAATTACTGTTGTTGTTGTTGTTGTCTAGTGCCTTGCATCTGGCAATGAAGCCATTAGCAGTTACTGTTGTTGTTAGGAATATAAATAATGAGAAATAATTGTGTTATAATTCAATTTATTCCAATTTAATTTTGTATTGAATTTAACTTTCAGTTTATTTTGTTCATAATACATATATTAATATGTAATATGTATTCCTGTAGTTACACAAGTATTTTCTATGAAATTGGTTACTTAGGTCCTTCTTCTATGTTGTAATTTCTTGCTTAATCCATATTAAAACAATATACCATGACTTTAATATGTTTTTCCAAATACTTGTTTGTTTTCTGAGCAGTTAATGAGGATTATTTTAGTACCACGGAATTAGGAAACCACTATCACGGAATTTAGATCCCTGTCACGGATTTAGGAGCCACTGTACAACAATGAAGAATCATATATTATATACCAAACTTGTGAAACTGTTGACACTGAATGTTGTAAAAACTGTAGCTAAAGGTCCAAATAACGTCGTTTAGGTGGTATTTGAAATTTGTATTACAATTTTGGCATAAATATAGACGTTATTAAAAATGTCACGGAATTAGGCAACTTTACTCTACTTGCATTACCGTGCTGAATGGCGATACCAATGCGCTGACGTAGATATTGACTGCTTTGAGGGTCCCCAGAAAGCTGCACTAAACGTCTGCCTATGGTGGAGATAAGAGCTTCACTACATCATGATCCAAACGTTTCAACCGCAAAAGGATAAAAATATGTTGTTGTTGTTGTCTAGTGCCTTGCATCTGGCAATGAAGCCATTAGCAGTCGTGCTTTCCAATACTTTTGAACTGTAGTTTCTTCTGATCTTAATGCTTCACAGGTCTTCAAGTGATCTTCATTCATTTCTGCTGGATCATTACACAGGACACATATGGGTGAAGCTGAGATACCTATTCTGTAGAGATGACTTGCTAGACAGTCATGATTTGTCAATAGTCTGAAGGCTGCAACTGCTGTTTTCCTTGGTCTCTGGGGGATTATATCTGGGTTGGAAAGTAGTGTAATCCATTTTTTGTCTTTAGCAGTTGATTCTATTTCTTGTAGGTATGAATGAGAAAATTTTGTAGTGATCAAGCGTTTTATTGAGGAATATGAGAAATTAAATTTAGGCTTTTGTTTTATTGTTGTGCCTTTCTTTGCAAGTGTGCCTGCGGTTTCATTCCCCATGACTCCACAGTGTGCTGGAATCCATTGGAGATGGACAATCTTATTAACTTTTTGAAGTTGTGTTAACATTTTGTAGCATTCTCTTATTTTTGTTGACTTCTTTGTAGTATTGGAACATATTCCCTGAATTGCAGCTTTAGAATCTGAAAGAATTACTGTCTTGTTATATTTATTTAAGGGAAGATTTTTAATAATTGTCGGAGAGCAATGTGTATAGCCTCTATTTCACCATCATAATTTGTTGTGTCTCTGCCAACAGAATGATAAAAGGAAAAATGTGTACATGTAACTCCAGCTCCAGTAAGGTTTTCTGTGGTGGATCCATCGGTATATATGTGTAGCCATTCTTCTGTAGGGTATCTAGTATTGATCGTTTCCAGTGCTAGAAGTTTTTGTATTTCTTTTGGTGTGTCTGATTTACTTATTTCCTCTGTTAATTCCAAACTGATGTAAGGTAGTGATGCGCCTCCTATAGCCTCTCCTACCCAATTCCCAACCTCAACCTGCCCGTGGTACACCCTGCTTTTAAGAGATGAGGATCTGGGGACCGAGCCACAGCGGTATAACTGTTTCATCTAAAATGGAGGAAATGCCATTTACATAGGTGCTGGCCTATCACAGCACAACAGCGTCCCTCAGCAGCACATGAGGGAAAGGTCGGTGGATCTAAATAACACCTACTTAGTCCTCCCGGCTAGGTCCGAAGGACCCCGTTGACCAACGACAGGTGCGGTCCCCCTTGCATAATGGGGGTTTAAGTCGGGTGATGTAACTGCCACATTGTAAAAACTGGTGCCCGTTAAGAAAACAGTTACATGAAAGCCACAACATACATGAGTATGAGTCCTAAAGATAAATATTCCGGAGTTAAAACTGTCCCCCAATCGGATTTCCGGGTGGGGACATCTTTAGGCAAATCTCACCATACCAATTCCAATACTTTAAGGATAATTATCTGTAAAATGTTTATATTTATGATGTTTACTGACAGCAATATTTTCTGCTGCAGATTCTGGTGTCTTAGAGTTTGAAGACAGATGAGAAGGGGCCAGTGTATCCACAGTCGTCATCTACTGCCATGATTGTTTCACGAGGTGGAATCAACGTCGACCCTAGTTGTCTGGTTGTTCCAGCGTGGCTCTTCCTCTTCAGGGTGCCCGTTACCTGAAGGTCTCCGGTATCTCCAGCTGTTAGCAACTCACGTAGAAGTTCACTGACCAGTTGCTGGTGACGAGGTCCAAGGATCGACGGCCAACTAGTCAAGAGATCCTTCATCTGGGTGAGTGTATTACTAGTCTTGAGAGACGTTGTTACAGGCATCCAACAAGGAAAACTCAGCGCGCAGAAACCAGCGGGCATGACTGTCTCGCGCAGATGACATATGCTCCTGTTCCCAGCATGCTCTCACGTCTACTGCAGGGGGGTAAGAGGGTTATAGTATGCGCACCGCGAGGTGTTCGAGCTGAGTTTTGCTTGTAGGATAGCTATAACCCTTGTTATAATTTCCTAAAATATTTGTGAATGTTAATAATTATAGTGAAAGCCCGTTAGACCATGGCACAAGCAGATCAAGATCAACGAATTCAATTCTAGAAGACCAATTGAACACTTTTCTAAGACAACAAAGAATAAGTGCTGAATTATTCGTTACACCTGCTGCTAAATTGTTTGAAAATGGTTTTTCAGGTGAACCATCCACGCTATAAATGAATTTATTGTTAATGTTGAGTCAGCTAGGTCATTAATAAACCCAAATCAGGAGAATATATTAATCAAACATATTTTAGCAAAGATTACAGGTAATGCTAGGAGAACTTTAAATATCCATCCAACAGGTGAAACAAAACGGGGGGATATAAAGAAAAAACTAGAGACACATTTTGCTGTACAACGAACATTTATGTACAATACGATCCAAGTCTGTCAGGTAAAACAGAAACCCAACGAAAGTATTACTCAATGGGGGGGGGGGGGGGAGGCAAGAGTCGAACAATTGATTCAATCTACTTTAGACAGTACTAATCGCTTCACTAACTCTTGGTCAGAGGACGAGAAAAAGGGTGAACAAAAGGTAATAATTAAATTAGGAAAAAAAGTTTTTCTAAATGGAATTTTCGTTGATTCTGTGAGAGAAGCAGTTGCGGATGAGAAATTCTTAAAGGGACTGGGCAGTGATGCCTGTGCGATTAAAAAATTTCAGTACAAAAGTTTAGTTCAATATTTATAGGCTTTTATTGCTCAGATTTGTATAAGAATTTTCATGATTATACAATCAGTCATTCTGAATTCAGTGGTATAAAAGACAACTAATCAGTTTCGTATCCAAGTGTAAAAGAAAGGTTCTAAATGATAACCTGTTTTCCCGCTTTGCTAAGTGTATCTCATTCTTCTGGTGCATATTACTTGCTACATGCTGCACTCATATAGGGTGACTGCACCATTAGTCAGCCTGTTAACAGTACTGTAATACACTAGAGTAGTTTCTGATAAGAAAACCATTTAACATTATTTCCTTTATTAATCACCATTACAAACAAATAGTCTAGTTTTGAAATTTCACATGACATAACATTATAACTACACTTTTTGGACTAAAAATAATACATTTTCCTAGTAGTAACAAATTCTCCAGTATTTGGCCACATAAATCCAGTGTCCAGCCAGTTTGAAACCAGTACTCAGCCTCTAAACTAAATTTAGGTTAAATTCAATTTTACTGTTAGAATATGATAAAATAAACATTATACATGTACTTTCATTATACAGTATTACAAAAAAAAATTAGAAGGAATGACAGAAGGCATATCTGAGGTAGACACTATTGAAACAATATTCCTTTAAAAAAAAATCAGCAAAATGTAATATAAATTTAGCTTCCCTTAAGAAAAGGTTTCCAGATTTGACAAAGCGTATTACATATAATTTGGAAACACACCTAAAAGGTAAAATGGTATACATTTGAAACGCTTAGGGAATCGAATATACAAAATGTCAGAAAAATTTACACCTAAGTAGCGTTTGTGCTCATTTACAATTAAGAAAGGGGGGGGGGGAGATCATCAGATAGGTTAGAATGATTGGAATGCCATATACCGCGAGAAAAATAATAGTACGGATTTATTGGCATTGATATCTAAACCAATCAATAGCCATCGGTTAAGATAACTTGAAATTTCCATTATCACTCCCATACAAATGATTTCTCAATATCTGAACTGATCCTTCGAGGGCACTAATGGCTATTTCCTTCACAATTCTGTGTGTTAGGCCCAGTTGACAGTGAAATTATTTACTCTCTACAATATCATATGGCAATGCATTAAGTTCAGTACATTTGAAATGAAACCAGTTTGAACAATTATCACACCCAATATTTTTCAAATTTTCATCTTCAACGTCACTAATAAGTTCATCATTACAAGCAGTACACAGTTGTCTTAAATAATTGTCCTCTTCCTGAGATTCATCATCTGGATCAGCATTTGCATCTGAGATGAATGTAGATTTCCTTTCTTTGTCTTTGCTAATTTTCATAAGAGATTTTCGATTCTCCCTCTCCCCTTTTCTCTGTTGTTTTAATTTTGTTTCCTCAATTTTGGTCAAGTTCTTTTTATGGAAGAATTCATGTCATGCTGCTGATGAAATAGTAGGCCTACATGGAACTCTCTCTTTAACATGTCGTTCCTTTTTTTGTATTTGATAAGGGACCTGGCCAGAACAGATGCTCTTCAAAATTTTGTCCCTCTTGCAATGTCCCATACTAATGTTTAAGTTATTTTGCCGAATCTCAAGCAAAGCTTCCACTAACGCCCTCTCTTCATATTGGTGAATCGGTCGTTTCACCTTTTTAGTCGAAAACATTTTTATTTATAGGCCTATCTGTAAAATATATATTTAGGAAGCAAATTGTAGGGAACTTCTCATGAGTTCTACACTATTATTATTATTACATTATTTTATTTAGATTTTAATATTTGAGATGGTGGCTGACTATAGTTAATCAAGATACCAATAGTCAGCCTATGTGTCTTACTAGGCTGACTACTAGGTTTTATGCATTTAAACTAAAATACCATGGTCTGACATTAAAGGCCAGGCTTTAAGCTTACAGATGACAGAAAATGGTCTTTAAACTCAGTGTGAGCCATAGTTCCAGTAGTCAGCCGCCTAGGCTTTTAAAACACAAATTCAGTGCTCATTTAACTATTCTAGAATATTTCAAGTCAATCATTGTTTTAAGTGGCTATGACTTATAATAACGAAATACTGACCTTATAAAAATGACACTGCACGTTGTTCAACGCACAAGAATATCACACAACAACATGGTGCTCTCCACAACATGTATAGAGGCTAACTATTGCTTTATATTTCTCACATCAGAGGTTACTAGAGGTTCGAGGGCAGGACAAAGAATGGCAGAGTACTGGTGAGCCAACAGAATATGTACATATTCTTTGATGTACATATTTTTTTCATAATTATGCCAAGATGGCTGACTACTGGGAGGTTGCTGACAATAGGGTGAACTACCCTACCTTGAATTTTTTAAGTTATATAGTAATGTATATTGTAAATTCTAAAGCAAAGTTTAGTTAAATATTTCACCCCTAGTGAAACAAAAAAAAACATTGAACTTTGTTTAACATTTCTTGAAAATTTTCAATCCATATATATATTTCTTTCTCTTGTTATGTGTGTGATATTCTTAAACCCTCAGGTTTACTATGTAGAACACAGGCTGCAGAAAACACTGTAAAAATTTGAGGTAAATTTATTCAGTAGTTCCAGAAAAAAATGCACTTAAGTATGAAAAATGCCAACTTACGGAAAACTGCATTAAGAAAGAAAAAGGATGTATGAATTACATGCACCACTAAATTTAAACAGGTTATTTAGGGGGCTTATCTGCAGAAATACCCCCCCCCCCCACAATATTTATATTGTTTTAAAGAGTAAGTTTTGTATTTAATTTTTAAAACACAAAATATAAAATCGGACTTTTGACCCCTAATCACCACTTGGTTCCCTTAAAAGAAGTAACAGACAGAGCGGTAATATAAGGTTCTGGCAGAAGGTCTAGCGTAAGATGTAGTAAGGAAGTAAGCGGTACAACGGTACCCAAAAGGTTCCTACAAAACCAAGTAAAAGTAAAAAGAGAAAACGTGCACGTAATAGAACCCATCAAATGTTACAGATGCAATCAGACAGGTCACTTTGTAAGAGATTGCCAAGTGCCTGAGTGTGATAAATGTAAAAGAATAGGCCATAATAGTAGGGAGAGCAGGAGTAGTGTAAGAGATAAATCTGCAGGTAGAGGAGTCCGAGGTGGTGGCTTTCAGACAGCAACCACGCAGGAAAACTAGAGCAGGACACACCTACGCAGTCGAGGCTGTGTTGCTGCACTAACACGGACTGCTGTGAAGAAAATCAAGAATTCTTAATACCGGTACATATTGAGAAAGCTAAGATTCGGGGGATATGAACTGCATTAATAGAAACAGGATCAGGTGTATCTTTAATTATGCTAGGGAACAAATGGAAACTTCTTTTCTGCGGTATAAATATAAATATGGCACTTTTACAAATTTCGGTGTGCTGAATTCAAAAATGTATTTTGTTTTGCCGTATCACGTCAGGGTTTTCGGCAATTTAGCAAAACTTATTTTGCCACAAAATAAAATTATAAGTTACAGAGTATTCATTGAAATGATTTATTTATTTTGTATATCTGATTCGTTAACACATCCATCTATTTTTTTCTAAGTTGTGTAACAATAAAAGAAACAGTTAAGAATTCATAGAAACAGTAGGCCTATATACAATATATAGAATTGGAATATATCAGTCCCCTAACTGTCCATTGTGCAACTCAAACCAAGAAATGGATTCGGAACATCTCAAAATCTGTGCTTCAGTGGCTGGTCATGATAATATCTTTGAAAAATATTGGAGTGCAAGAGGTCAAATGACTTCATTGTCAAATGCCTGGCATTAGAAAACAGCAACAACAACATATACAAGGAAAACATCTTACTAAACGAAAGTATAAGAGCAGAAAGCTTACAATCAGAATGTATGTTAGACGTCCTCGGTTTCTCTTGCCATGGAATCTTAGTGTGTGTGACGTCCTCGAATATTCTCTGGAAGACTCATCACGTGCAATACTCTAACAGTAATCTGCCATCATATTTACATCCCAATGTCCCTTATAGCGCCACTCTACCTCTCTTAGATCTTGTGGAACCTTTCACCTTGCTCTTCACTGAGGGCTCCTAAATTCGCAGGAAAGTACCATGAGCCATTAGAAAGTGAAGCTTTAGGTTCATATTATAACCAAGAACTTTGAACTTGTCCAACATGTTTCCTACAATTTCTTTTTACCGTGGATCCTTCACATTACCAAGAAATTTCTTCATAACTTCTTTGAATACGTTCCATGCACTTCCTTCTGTTTCGTTCACCGTAGTGGTGAAATTGTGGTCCATCATCAGTTTTCGAATTTGTGAGCCATCAAATATTCCCTTCCTGATTTTAGCGTGTGACAAAGAAGTAAACTTCGTACATAAGTACCGGAAGCAAGGAAGATTTTTGTCTAGTGCCTTGACAAAATGCTTCATAACTCCCAGTTTTATATGTAACAGAAGGAGTATAATTTTCTTACGAGCAACGAGACTTAACATTGTTAATATTTTTGTCTCCTGGCGTTAGTTCTTTTTTTTCAGGCCAGTATACAATATTCCAATGTTTGTCTCTGGCCCTTCTGTCCCACTTGCACAGGAAGGACGGAAATTTTGTGCATCCTACCTGTTGTCCCAATAGTAAACCAACAAACGTCAGATCACTGCATATTTGCCACTCATGTTCATGATATTTAATTTTTTCAAGAACCAACCTTAATGTTTCGTACGATTCTGATAGGACTGTAGAATGTGCAAGTGGTATGGACGCTAACTTATTACTGTTATGTAGCAATACTGCTTTAAGGCTTCTTTTCGAAGAATCAATAAAAAGCCTCCAACTTCTGGGCTCATATACCTCCTCTTTACTGTTTTAGTATATTTCTCACATCTGTATAATATAACAATCTGTCTTCCTGTGTATAGTATTTCCGGAAAATTTTTTCACAATTCCTGTACCACGAAAATGTAACTCCAGGTGCCAACATGTTCTTCTCATGCAGTCTAGAGCCTAATAATTCAATTTTCTTTTTGGTGAGTCCTAATTCCTTTACCAAATCATTCAGCTCGGGCTGGGTAAATTTTTTTCGGTGAATTGTCAAATTCGTCTGGATCAGAAGACATCTCAGTATCTGGATTCGGAGAAATGCTTTCAGATTCACTGTCACCCAAGTTTGTTGGTGGTGTAGGTACAGGTAAGTCGGCCCATGAGGAACAGGCCTCAAAACTGATTGAATATTTGGATACTTAATTGATTTCTTGTTGTAACCAGTAACATTACACATACAAAAATAACAGTCATCATAGTGATTCCTCTGCTCACATCATACCATTGTTATAGCAAATGGCATTGCTTTCCGTTTTCCTGCATACCAGTAACGCAATTCTTCTACACAACTGTTACACACATATGAGGTGCAAATGATTTATCCATGCCAACAACTTTTACTTTGAAGTACGCAAAATATAGCTTCTTTATAAACGAATATATTTACGTACTTTTCGAACATATAGCACCCACAAATACAGCAAAATTTCTGAGGATTTTGTACACACTGTCTCCTACGCAATCCTGATGTACTCCCCATATTCAGTTTTTTAAATCACGCTTTTGCACTACGATTCTAGGGACACCACTGTAACAAAATTCACACGTGTTCACAGAAGTAAGCCAACTGCTCAACTGACAAGATTTAAGAACTGTATAATTGTTAGGGTTTTCTGTGAACAACTTCCCGGGAAAATGAGAAAGGGAATGGGGTGATAGGGCATGGGATGATGAAACATCATTCTGAGATAAATATTAGAACAAAAATATTTAGTTGTGGATATCTAGTGCCATCAGCGAGGGGGCACCTCGGCTTAACGTATAGTGAATACTGCACAGTGATACATATCGAAAAAATAAAAACTGCGACAAAACTAGACGTGACACATAAAAAACGAAATTATTTTCGAACTCAGGGCATCGGTTTCCATACCAATAACCAACTTTCTTTTTTACTGCAAAACAGTTGTTCCCTAGTGTTATTAAAGATAGAATACGATTAAATATACCTATCCAAAAGGAAAAGATACAGATTTCTGGTATAGCAGGAAAATTGCATATCGAGGGATGGATAGAATTAAATATAGCAGGTACTGCGTTAAAAGTGAATGTCATGGCTCAACTACCCAATTCTAATTTGTATATGATATTGGGGAGGGACTGGATAACACAGTCATCATGCTTATGATTACAACCCTCGTTAATGATCCCTAAATTAAGTGAAAGTATTTGTTGTTTTCCTACTAATGAAATTGGACCAAGGTATTGTCCTAAACAAGAAGTAGCACCAAATGGATTATATAGCTGAATGTATAGTAAACTGTGTTGATAATAAGTTTCACATATGTGCCATTCACTGGTTCTCAGTCAATAAATTGGTATTAAATTGTAACAAAACTAACATAATTCAATTTAAATCCTGTGCAAATTCAACCTCGCAAACTTCTAGCACAATAATTAACAACAGATCCCTATTAGAAACAACGACAACCAAATTTCTTGGCTTAAAAATCGATAATGTGTTAAATTGGAAAAATCATATTAAAGAAATTACCCCCAAACTAAATTCAGCTTGTTTTGCTATTAGAATCATGCAAAAGATAGCAAATATCAATACCTTAAAAACAATATACTTTGCATACTTCCACTCGGTAATGAGTTTTGGAATAATATTCTGGGGAAATTCCACAGATAGTAACAGTATATTTCTATTACAAAAAAAAAAAATTAGAATAATAGTAGGAGCCAAATCTAGGGAATCGTGTAGGACTATTTTAAAAAAACTACAAATAATGCCCATGGCTTGTCAGTATATCTTTTCATTAATAGTCTTCCTCGTATGTAATCGTGAAAACTTTGTAACTAATTCAACAGTTCATAGCATAAATACACGTCAAAGAAATGACTTTCATACTCCATCGGCAAGTATATCGTGCTATCAAAAAGGAGTGCGTTATATGGCAGTAAAAATTTTTAATAGCCTCCCTATCGATATAAAAAATGAAACTCAAAACATAAGATTATTTAGAGCCAAATTAAAGAAGTACCTAATTTCTCACGCCTTCTATTCTGTAAGTGAATTCATAACATTCAATAACACTTCATGAAATTGATACTAAAACTGTGTTGTACTAGTAGACTATATTGTAAATCTCGTCTGTATATATATTTCATCTAGACTGTGACTATAAATTTAGTATTAAGTTTTTTTACTTGTTCCATATTCTAGCTGTAAAGCAATGTATGAATACCATGGAATGTTAATAAATACAATACAATACAATACAATAGTTGTAATCCCCTGGTAGAGGGGAAGAGAAGGCCTGATGGCCTTATCTCTACCAGGTTAAATAAATAAATAAATAAATAAATAAATAAATAAATAAATAAATAAAATAAATATTTCTGAGAGTGATGCAACTATACATGAAATTCCTCTTTTGGATAAACTCATGCGTAATAATCAATTCAAAAATTGGAATGAACAGAAAGAATAAATAATCTGTTAAAGTCATTACGACTAAGTCATATTAATGAAGGCAGAGATGAAATTGTTCAGTTGTGCTGTGAGTACAATGATATTTTTAGTTTACCAGGAGATCAGTTAACTGAAGTTAAAGATGTAGTCCATTCAATCCCAACACCGAGAATAAATGCCTATAAACCCATAACTTAAAAAATTTACAGATTACCTAAACAACATTAGGAGGAAGTAGAAAAATAGGTGAAAGCAATACTTGAAGAAGATATAATTCAACCAAGTAGTAGCCCATGGAATTTTCCTCTAATTGTAGTTCCTAAAAAGACGAATGCCTCTGGGAAAAAGAAGTGGCGAATCTGTATAGATTCCCGTCAGTTGAATGCAGAAACAGTAGGAGATAATTTCCCTTTGCCAAATATTCAGGACATTTTGGATAAATTTGGTCGAGCTCATTATTTCTCAGCCCTAGATTGTGTTAGCAGATACAGCTTAGTCCTGAAGATACAGTAGGTGTAAGACCGCATTTATTACGCAGTTAGGTCATTTTGAATTCAAACGAATGCGATTTGGATTAAAGTCAGCTCAGGCAACTTTCCAAAGATTTATGAATACCGTACTATCTTATTTTCATTGATAGGAATTCGCTCTCGTGTTTATTTAGATGATTTGCTTATATTTGAGGAAAGTCTAAAGAATATAACGAGAAATTAAGATATGTATTTGAAACATTTCGACAAAAGCAAGTTCAAATCGAACCGGATAAGTGCGAGTTTTTTTTAAGAAAGAGTTAAAATACTTAGGACACACAATAAGTAGGCCTATTACCACAGTCTAGTATATACATTCACGAAGCTTAAGTTGTGAGGGTGCTAGAAACAATAGACTGTGCAGATACTATTTCGCATTGTCTGTAATGAGGCGATATTAGTGATCCTAGTGGTTAGCAACTATCAATGGATGCATATTTACTACGTACTGAGCTTCGTGACTATACTAGAATGTGGTATTATCCCTGACGAAGAGAAAATTCGTGCTGTTAAACAATTTCCAACTCTGCAAAATGCTAAAGATGTAAAATCATTCCTAGGACTTGCAGGATATTACCGAAAATTTATTAATAAATTCAGTCAAATAGCAAAGCCGCTAAATGATTTATTAAAGAAAGAAATGCAATGGAAATGGTCAGAAAAACAAGAAGAAAGTTTTCAAACTTTAAAGCAGAAATTAATGGAATACCCAGTATATTGCAATTTCCTGATTTTACGAACGCTTTTATTTTGATAACTGACACTAGTAATCGTGCGATAGGAACCATCCTTAGTCAAGGTAAAATAGGAGAAGATAAGCCCATAGCGTATGCTTCACGTACTCTTAATGGAGCAGAATTAAATTATGGTGCGACAGATAAGGAACTCTTGGCATGTAAGCATTTTAAGTCCATGTTTATTAGGTACAAAATTTACCATTATAACTGATCATCAGCCTCTGAAATGGAGGATGAATGTAAAAGACTCGGGTTCACGAATACTGAGATGGAGGTTGCTGTTAAAAGAATACGATTTTGACGTTGTCCATAAGGCGGGAAAAAGAAATGTGAATGTCGATTGCTTAAGTAAAATCACCATCTTTGTGAAATACGGAACTAATGAAATTTCAGAAGAACGAAAATCTCGATTATTGAAAGAATCGCATGATTGTCCCATCGGAGGTCACTAAGGAATACAAAGAACCCATGAAAGGATTAAATTGCATTGCAAATGGCCCAATATGTTGGAAGACATTACACAGTACATTAAGAAATGTTGTTGTTGTTGTTGTTGTTGTTGTTGTCTAGTGCCTTGCATCTGGCAATGAAGCCATTAGCAGTAGTGCTTTCCAATACTTTTGCTTTTAGTTTCTTCTAATCTTAATGCTTCACAGGTCTTCAAGTGATCTTCATTCATTTCTGCTGGATAATTACACAGGACACATATTGGTGAAGCTGAGATACCTATTCTGTAGAGATGACTTGCTAGACAGTCATGATTTGTCAATAGTCTGAAGGCTGCAACTGCTGTTTTCCTTAGTCTCTGGGGGATTATATCTGGGTTGGAAAGTAGTGTAATCCATTTTTTGTCTTTAGCAGTTGATTCTATTTCTTGTAGATATGAATGAGAAAATTTTGTAGTGATCAAGCGTTTTATTGAGGAATATGAGAAATTAAATTTAGGCTTTTGTTTTATTGTTGTGCCTTTCTTTGCAAGTGTGTCTGCGGTTTCATTCCCCATGACTCCACAGTGTGCCGGAATCCATTGGAGATGGACAATCTTATTAACTTTTTGGAGTTGTGTTAACATTTTGTAGCATTCTCTTATTTTTGTTGACTTCTTTGTAGTATTGGAACATATTCCCTGAATTGCATCTTTAGAATCTGAAAGAATTACTGTCTTGTTATATTTATTTAAGGGAAGATTTTTAATAATTGTCGGAGAGCAATGTGTATAGCCTCTATTTCACCATCATAATTTGTTGTGTCTCTGCCAACAGAATGATAAAAGGAAAAATGTGTACATGTAACTCCAGCTCCAGTAAGGTTTTCTGTGGTGGATCCACCGGTATATATGTGTAGCCATTCTTCTGTAGGGTATCTAGTATTGATCGTTTCCAGTGCTAGAAGTTTTTGTATTTCTTTTGGTGTGTCTGATTTACTTATTTCCTCTGTTAATTCCAAACTGAAGGTAGGTTGCAATAATTCCAATGGATTTTCTCTTATGAGTAAATTTTCTCTGGTGTTAGGAATGTTCAATTTGGATTTAATCTGTGTTACCTTTTCTAGGAAACTACTATGAGTTTTAAGAATTGAGGAAGGGAGGTTCTTTTCTGTCCGTTTAGAGTTTGGCAGTCGTAACATTTTCTCATGTTGGAGCAGTGCTTGTTCTTCTATTTTTGTTGTTATTGGTGGGATCCGTGTTAAGGTAAGCATGGCATCAACAGGTGTGGATTTAACTGCTCCAGTGATTAGACGAAGAGCCTGATTTTGTATTTGTTCAAGTTTATTGATGTTAGCATTTGCTGCTGTTATTAATGCTTCAGAACAGTACAAGAGGTTTGGTTTAATATACATTTTGTATGTTGTATTAAGGACTCTCCTTGCATAATTGGGGTTTAAGTCGGGTGATGTAACTGCCACATTGTAAAAACTGGTGCCCGTTAAGAAAACAGTTACATGAAAGTCACAACATACATTAAGAAATGTAAAATTTGCCAAATTAATAAAAGTCAACAAACTATTCCAAAAGCCCCGTCACAAATAACAGACACACCCCAGAGTGTATGGGAAAAGATATCACTTGATATTGTAGGCCCTCTCACCTTATCATTGGAAGGAAATAAATATATTTTGACATGTCAGGATCTCTTAAGTAAATATCTAATAGCTGTTCCAATGCCAGAAATGACTATAGAGATTGTAGCCAGATGTTTTGTAGAATATATTATTTTAACTTATGGAATATGTGATGTAATTCTTACAGATCAAGGTAGTCAATTTATGAGTAAACTCTTTCAAGAAATTTGTAAGTTACTCAAAATAAATAACATTCATACCCGTGCATACCACCCAGAGTCTAATGGTAGCTTAGAAAGGTCCCACAAAGTTATAGTGGAATACACTGCAGTAATCACAAATTGTAACTTTCTTTTTGCGCTGGGGCATGTGATACATGTTTTCTATATCATTTTAGCCACCTGAATACGAATATGACAATAAAAACCGTTGTTGGTTACGGTTTTTCAGAAATTTTCGAATTTAAATTATATCCATTCAAAATGCTGCTTTATATAATGACAATAAAGTTAAATATTCACTGTTCAGAAGATTACAGCTTTCTTTTCTGCATTCTCTTTTATACTGGGCTTCAGGTACATCACGAGCTAAAGTCCAACAATAGTCTGCTGGCAAATTGGTACTCCACTGTCCTTGGTATCTTTTTTTCATAGTTGAAATTTCTTGATGAAAGCACTCACTATGCGCATCACTAAAACCGTCACATTTCTCTGGGAAAAAAGTCAGATGGTAGTGAAGTAAGTGAATTTTCAAGGGCATGTTACAACCCATAGTTTCATACGCCAATAGTAAATTTTGCACTAATTCTTCATAGTTCTCACTTCTACGGTTACCCATAAAATTTAATACAACCTCTTTGAATGCAATTCAGGTGGCTCTCTTTTTTCCTTTCAACAAAGATTCGAAGTGATTGTCCTTCATTATTTTTTATAATTTGTGGTCCACTGAAAACTCCCTCTTTTATTTTTGAGTCACTAATAGCAGGAAATTTTTCCTGGATATGTTTAAATGCTTCAATTTTATGATTCATCTCTTCAACAAAAATCTTCATTAACTCTAACTTAATGTGTAAAGGGGGTAAAATTACTTTACTTTCAAGTACAAAGGATTGATGTATAATATTTTTTTTTTCCCTGGCTCTAGTGATTTTCGTTTTGTTTTATAATGCTTATCTCGAGCACGACTGTCCCATTCGCACATAAAGCAGCAAAATTTTGTGTAGCCTAATTGCATTCCAAGAAGCAATGCTACAACCTTCAAATCCGCAGATAATAAACCTTTCGTGCTTTAAATATTATCATTAAAGCACACTTTAAAGAAATACACGTCTGACACAGAATACTAACACCACAGAAATCTCCTGGTAAACTGAAGTGATTTCATTTGGCAAACCTGTTTCTCTTTCTCCAAATGGAACCGAAAAGGGCAATAAAACAATTTCCTTGATCTCCAGAGAACAAGGTGCTGGTGCAGGTGTTACGTGCTGTCTCTTCTCACTTTATAGATCTCTTGGATATGGAACAACAAGTTTTGATGGTGAAATCATTGCAATAAGTGAATGTCTCAGGAATCTTCTATGCCACATCAGTAAATTTAAGAATGCAGTTATATTGTCAGACTCCAAAGCAGCTATTCTATCAATCATCTCAAAACACACACCTTCATCTCAAACAGCAGAAATAACTAAAATGCTCTCTCAATTAATATCACTCAATAAAAGAATTGTTTTCCAATGGATACCATCCCATTGTGGAATCCTGGGAAATGAGAATGCGGACGCTTTAGCAAAGAAGGGCAGCACTGCTACTTACAGACCTGTTACTAAATCTACGTATTACTCTGTGAAGAGATTTATTAAATCTACATACTTAGACATCAACAAACAAAATTTGATAACTCAATCCCAAGGGAAAAAATGGAACTCTCTGCATCAAAATCCACAGTTAATTCCCGATTTACCACGAAAATCGTCTGTAGCTGCATTTAGATTGGCAACAGGCCATGATTGTTTGGCCAAACACCTGCATAGAATTGGAATATATCAGTCCCCTAACTGCCCATTGTGCAACTCAAACCAAGAAATGGATTCGGAACATCTCAAAATCTGTGCTTCAGTGGCTGGTCATGATAATATCTTTGAAAAATATTGGAGTGCAAGAGGTCAAATTACTTTATTGTCAAACGCCTGGCATTAGAAAACAACAACAACAATTTCCGCTTCTAGAAGTGATTTTAACAGGGTGGTCTATTGCAAAATATAAACTACAGTAATGTAATTAAAGCTCACATGAAAGAAATACACGTCTCAAGTAAAATCAGGTAAACTCAAGCGAATTCATACCGTGAACCTGTTTCACTCCCTCCTAATAGACTCATAAAAGTGCAATAAAATAAGTGCTTCTAGCAAGGTGGCCTACTTACACTAATATTGTTTTCACATAATGGGTCGTCACATTTGTAAAACAAAATAATTACAGACGAAATACTGTGATTTTTTTTAATAAATCGAAATTAGTAGGAATTTGTTAGTTTTATGTCTGGCGCAAAATGACTGTTGTCCAGTGATATTTAAGATGTTTCAGTTCCACTAAACAGGATGAATGGGATAGATGGTTACCCTTTGGTATCTTTACTTATAACACAGCTCCTCACTGTAGTATAAAATTCACTCTTTATGAGCTTATGTTTGGTCGAATGGAAAATATTCGTGGACCTTTAAGGCAGGAAGCGAAGGTAATATATACCTATGATGTTTACGCGGCACAGTTGAAGCAAAGGATGAGGTTCACTTGGCAGGAAGCGAGGGAGTTCCTCAAACAAAGTAAGGAAAAGCGAGTACTCGATGATAATAGGAATAAAGATAAGAAAAGTCATAGGTCTAATGACGAAACTCAGGGAGCAAAGAAAGGAAAGAAAGGAAAAGCTTGACCTATTGTGGGTAGGTCAGCATGAGATCACTAATGACGTAGCTCGGGTAGCACAGAAAGAAAATTAGGGAACTATGACATAGCTCTGGGAGCCAAGGTCTTGTTTCGAAAGGAGAATAGGAAAAAGTTGGACCTCCTGTGAGAAGGTCCATTTGAGGTTACTTGGGTTAATAAAGTTAACTTCGAGTTGTGCAGAATTGAGGGTAGGGTAAAGTTGCCTAATTCCGTCATACTCCTAATTCCGTGATACTTTTTTTTCACTGAATGTCATGGAATTGGGTATCTTGCTAGGAAGTTCACCGATGGCTCAAAAGTAGGCGAAAGGTGCAATCTTTTGAGAAAGATGTCTGGCGCTATGTTCGAACGACAAAGCTTTGACTGACATTCAATTTTAAAATAGTATCACGGAATTAGGGATATCACGGAAATAAGAGATTCACTGTACACATCAATAGAGTAAAGGAATACAAAGAATAATTGTGTTTCTTTTCTTTTCAGAAGCATACCAAGATGATTTTATGTAAGTGGTTAGCACTACTCATTGGTATGACTACTGTTAAGGTTGAATGCTTTTCAGCAACTCAAAATGAAGAAATCAAAGGACAGGCAGGCATATACTTTGATTTTGTAGCAAACGTGTGGTTCACTCCGCATCTCTGGGATGTCATTACTTACGTAGACATAGGACCAGTACAACACCTGTATGATACGCTCAAACAAGAGACTGCAACTATACAGAATGAATGTAAAAATTTGTTAGTATACACATGGTATCACAAAACGGATTGTGAGCAAGGATTAGCTCACATCCTGGCTAAGAGAACTAGTGTACAAAGGCTAAGAGAAACTCTTGAAGAAATTATTGGACCAATGGTCAATAATAATAACAACAACATGTTTTGTAGGCGAAATTTCTAAAATTCTATTCGGCACTGCAACTGAAGCTGAGATAGAAATGTATAAGGAAAGAATGGATAAAATGCAGCAAGAACAACTTAACTTCTTGCATATTAGTTCAGAATAGTTAACACTTTTAAAGTCAAGTTTAGTAACAGTCAATGAAACAACTACGGAATTATTGTTAAATCAAAAAGCAATAAAAGAAAGTTTCAATACTTTCCTTTCACATTACTAAAATCAGCGGGAAAGTAAGACGCATGGAGACAATAAGATTACAGCATTTAATCTAAAGATTAAACATGTTGAGTTAGGATACTAAGATTGTTATGAATATTACAATTTGTTGATCACAATAACAAATGCGCAACTTGGAATTATTCAACCTTAGGTTATAACTTACGAGAAAATTAAGAAAGTGGTTACCACAGTCTAGTATATACAGTCACGAAGCTCAATACGAGGTAATTATGCATCCATAGATAGTTGCTAACCACTAGGACCGCTAATATCGCCTCATTACATACAATGCGAAATAGTACCTGCACAGTTTATTGTTCCTAGCACCCTCACAATTCAAGTTTCGTGACTGTATATACTAGACTGTGGTGTTATGTGACACAATTCCTATCGATCTGCAATTATCACCTTTTCCATCACACCAAGTGCACCAGGTGATGACGGCAACTACTGTATTTATAAAACGTCATCTACGTTGGTATACATTGTGAGAGTACCTTTACTGTCACGCGAAAAATTCAATTTATATGAAATTGTTCCTTTTCCGGTAATTATGAATAATAATAGAGCAGCTAAATTTATACAACCCCAATACCCTTACATAGCAACCAATACGTTGAGAATGAAAACAGCATTTTTATCTCAACAGCATGTGAGACAATACAAAAAGATAATTGCTATTGTGATTTGTATGGAGAATGTACCAATAAATCATGTAGTGAAAGAGGATTGCCTCACCTACCTGATACATCCTATTACGACTGAATATCCAAAGTATATATACAGAGTGTCCCATTTATCTTGTGCACCTATTATAACTTTCTTTTTTGGATAGGTATTGGAATTTTTGTTTTTGAGAGTTATGTTAGAACGAGGTGCTAACATGAGTGTAGAGATTTGGTGCAAGATACACGTGACGTCATCAATTTTTCAAATATTACTACATACTTTAATCATGTTACATTGATTACACACATTAAGACGAATTAAAAAATGTATCGCAATGTCACCTTCCCAATCAATAACAACAACAAAATGCAAAATGAATGCCATCAGAATGTGTCATTTGTTGTGGTGCATTAACTTAGGCCTACACAAAATGAAAGACGACTGACGTCCGTACACGTCGTGTATTGTGTGTTTGCTATCTAACATGTAAACAAACCACAACTGTCGACGCCACAATCGACGTACAGTGGCCTGCACGTTCTCCGGACCTGTCGCCACTCAATTTCTTCCTGTGAGGAACTGTAAAGGACAGTGTGTACCAGAACATTCTGACAACACCAGATGACTTGCAGCAACGCATTCGACAGGCTTGTGTGTTCATTCAGCGAGCAACATGCTGGTCAGTCATACGGTCTATTGGGGAACGCCTTCAAATGTGCATTAATGTGAATGGTCACCATTTGGAACATCTTCTGCGACTCTCAAAGCATAACATTATCACATTGAAAGTACGTTTTTGTTTCTTTTGTTGTCGTTATTAATTAGGAAGGTGACATTGTGATCCATTTTTGAACTGGTCTTAATATGTGTAATCAATGTAACATGATTAGAGTATGTAGTGCTACTTGAAAAATTGATGACGTCACGTGTATCTTGTACCATAATGTAGTTACATGCACTCATGTTAGCCCCTCGTTCTAACATAACGCTCAAAAACAAAAATTCCAATTCCTATCCAAAAAAAAAAAAAAAGGTTATAATAGGTGCACAAGATAAATGGGACATTTTGTATACATATACAGTCTTACTAATAAACCGTGTATAGTTTTTATACGAGACTTTTGCAGAGTTGAGGCAGAAAACTTTACTAATAGACCATGCATAAGCAATGGATGTATAAACAGGCTGTAACTATACAATGGGAATTGCTTTGCAGTAGTTACATACACGAAACTCCTTGTTTAAGCGTTGTATATAGAGAAAAAATGGCCGCCCCTCTAACAGCTGTTCGTATCGACTGTCATTTTATGATAATGGTTGCCTTGTAACCACAGAAGAACAAATCAAAGAGCATAGAATAATTAGAATAATATTGCTGTATCTTGTACACTTTGACCAAAATATAGTGTGGTAATCAATTAGCGTCAGTTGTACTATCGATACTTAACACGCCACACTAGACCACTCTATCGGATGCAATAGAGAACCTAAGATATTCTATTACCTTTCATAACGAAGTAATGACGAAACTATGACGTAGCTGTGTAACAGTTATACTGTTATACACGACGTACGTAGAGATTATTTGTAAGAAATTTACACACGACGTATAAACGAGCTACTCATTTTATAAGACAGTTAAACGTCTGTATATAGAGTTTTTATTAATAAGACCGATAATAGATACCATGTGGATACCGTTAACACATAGTAATGAATGGCTGTATGTACATCATTAAAAGGATGAAATAACTGTAGTAGAGGAACTAGGCCTAAAATGACATACCTTAAGGAAATCTTGAAAAAAATATGTATTCTTACCAAATTTGTTTTGGTCAATTATATATAACTAATACTACAACATTAACACATATATTAAGATCAACAGAAAGTGAAAAATACTGACAATCTTTAACTGAAAGGCATGTTTGAAAATAGACAAACTATGTCTTTTTACCCAAGTTACTAAGGTAAAATGACACACTTAAGTTAATTTTTACATAGTTCAAAAAAAGAAAAAATTGTTCTCTTAGATACACTTGCACATTCATTGTGTGCCCATGAGAAACATTTCTTGCATTGCAGCCATGTTTCTTCTGGTTTATATTGACTGTAAAATTCATTGCAGTACAGACAAGGTGCATCGTTCTCAACATCACCATTGAAGTCACTCTCTTCATCTTGGTCTCCATTGCTTAGATCAAACTGAAGCTGTTTTTCCTCTGTTTGCTGAACCCCTTTCTTCTATAGCTCTTCTTTCAGCTTCCTTTAATTTTAATTGGTTAATAAAAGAGATGCTCGATTTGGGACCCTTCATGTGTTCTCTTTCTTCTCGCCACAGATCTAGTGCCAGAGGGAATCGGGGAGATCTTTTGCTGTGTCACATGAGTTGAAGGCCTCGTTTGTGATGTTTCCGCTGCTGGAGCAGTTGTTGGTGATGGCTCTATCATATGTTCTTTTGCATTCCTTGTTGTTGAACTGCTCTTCTGTGTTGCACCCTTTGGCCCATCTGTAGGGACTGCATTCGTTAGAGGTCTGTCTGTGGGCGCTGCAGAACTAAATAAGCGATCAGGAAATATCTCCGAATTGAGTGGACAAATTCTTGTTGAAGAAAATCCACCTAATGCATTGGTGATGGTTGCAGCTTTTCCGTAGACTTCAGAAAATAAGTCCGCAATTCGAAACTGTATTATCACCCATTCAGGATGGTTCCTCACCCACTTTGTAACAGCCTGATCATATGTTTTCAAAGGCCCAAAGAAAGAGACATCAAGTGGCTGGAGTCGGTGGGTGCAGTGACGAGGGAAGACTAACATGACGTGTGATCACTGTTGCCAACTTCTGTGCACTATAGAGCTGTAAATCCAAACTCATCTTACAATGTTTTCCACAAAAGCGCTTTTTGGTGAAGTAGGTGCAAGTAAACTTCAGGCTCGCAAAGCCTAGCTCATTCATAAGAGGATAAATCAGAGTAACAAAATTCAGTGCATATACATATTGAAAATATATTTATTTTAGAAACTTTAGGGTTTTATATATTTTAAAGAAATCCCCATCTCACCTATTTTAAAATCAGTTAGCTTTACGAAAAATTCAGTCGAGCAATGAGAGAGATGCCACTATATATTACATAATTTCACAGAAGTAATCACTAAACAGCCATTGTAAACAAATTTGACACCAATTTTGCAAATCGCTATCGCCCGCAATATATGGCTTCTTATTTCCAGTCAGAAACATGCACTTGGGTAAAATGACATAGTAGCCTATGTCATTTTAGCCAAGTAGGTGGTACGTCATTTTACCCGGAATGAAGAAGAATAAGAAGTAGTGCTAGTACGACCTAACCTCTTTATTAATTTGGATATTGTAATGCTTTCTATAGAGGGAAATATTCATGTTTTCAGTCATGAACATTATTTCAGCAATATCTGAAGCTTAAAATGACAAATAAATACATAACATACCTCAACAATATTATATCGTCTTGCACTTTTTTCCTTTAGTTGCACCTGCTTCACCAAAAAGCGCCTTCGCTTGCTAAAACTTGGATGTAACCACTGTTTCCAGCTTCTGTGCACTATAGAGCTGTAAATTCAAACTCAGCTTACAGTGTTTTCACAAAGCACATAGTATGTCATTTTACCCAAGTATGTCATTTTAGACCTAACTCTCCTATGTGAGAGTGAAGTAAAGGAAGAAGTAAAATTATTCAATAGAGGGAAACTTGTGTTAGCTGTTAATTGTAAAGAGTTGACCTCAGTAGGTGTGTTATATCCACTACAGCATACTGAAATTAATCAAACTACTACTGATATCATCCCTATAGCTCCCATGCATATTGACTGTTGTATTTCACAGGGACAGGAAGAAATAATGACAAAAACTAAGATGCAATTGCCATTTCCAAATATTCTATCTACGACTCATGATTTTAAATACATGGGAGTAAGAATTGATGATCTTCAAAAACAAATATCAGAAGAACAATCCAAAATTCAATATGAAAGATTGGCGTCACTATTCTTCTTGGCTCTATATTAGTTCAGTAATCGGAATAATGTTACTCTTTTGTGTGTGGTGCTGTTGATGTAGCAGTCGTAGAAAGTGTGGGCTGTGGATGTTGAAACAATGTAACTAGAGAGAGACGTGTTCAGATTACAGGAAGGGATGTAGTGCTTGTTGAAGTTCTATTATTATTAAGAATAAGGTAACTTTGAACTGTATTAGAGACAAATATAATTTGCATATGACTGGCATAAATATCAGACGTAATATTGCTAACTCCAGCAAACATATTTGTTTAAACTGGGTTCAAAGACACTCGGGTATATTAGACTAGACGGCAGTTCGGAATGCGGTCGGCTGCATTTCTAGTATGTGACGTCACAAGCTTGTACGGTAGAACCAATCAGAATCAGTCTGTAACATGTACTTCCAGAGTTCGTTTGTTTACGTGTGAGTGTTTCAATACATTGAATAAGTAAAACTAAAATTTACTGTGTGTATGCAAGATAAATAAATGAAAGAAGAGACTGTAAAAATACAAGTATTGCACAGGCAGGCGCGGAAAATATTGTTCGAGGTGTATAATTATTTTAAAAACGTTGACGAGCAGAACGCTGCCAGCCATCTTGATGCTGGCTGCAACGTTGCCAATGTGCAAGAAACGACTGCAGAAGCATGTGGTGTGGGATTGAGAACCGTGCAAAGAATTTTGTTAGTGAAGGAAAGAGTTTATGCTTGATGTCATGTTTATAGTAACCAACAGCTAAGGTCATTATTGTCTTTTGATAATTTAAATTCTCTCCTGGGCTATTTGTATTGCATATGCGCGTGAAGTACGATGTGGCAATGTTGTACACTGCCTTGCTTTCTCTATCTGTCTCTCTCGACGCAAACGCTAGCAGACTACAGCCTTCCGAATTGTCGTTGACTCTAGGGAATGAAAGGACAGAACAGCTAGCCAAGCTTGCTTGTTCCATGAATGTCATTGATAATTACCATAAAATTCCTGTCAGTTTCATAAAACATAAGTTAAGGGAACATATGTTAGCACGCTGGGATGTTCAATGACAAAGAAGTAGAGGAGAGTCGGGTAGTATCGGACATCGGGTAATATGGGACAGTGAGTTTCTTTCATCTACCACACGATGATAGTACCTGATTGACATGGTTACGTTTCTGTCATGTCGCATAGAGAAACGCAACCGCAACCATGTCATTCAGGTACTACCATATGATGGTAGATGAAAGGAACGCACTGTCCGATACTACCGGATGTTCGATACTACCCAACTCTCCCCTAATAACGGCTCTGTAACTAGAGACTTATTCTTTCCTACAATAACCTCTAGGTTAAACTGTAAACACATGATACCCAATTTCGTGCTTACGCAATTCATTTCAGACCATGAAAAATTTAAAACATATTTTAAACGGTTCAAAATCAATAATGTAAATGAATCCATGTGTAAATGCGAAGAAAGCGCCAAGACTGTTCATAACCTGCTATTTGATTGCCCAATTTTCGAAAGAGCTCGCCTGTTATTACTGTCGCATGTCGTCCCATGTTCTGGGCAACTTGAAAAACCCCTGTGTTTTATGTTTAAAAAGAAATGCTGTCCAAGAGCATTTCAGAAATTCATATCACATATTCACAATTCACTATAAATAGCTAGTTTATGTGTTTCTGCCATAGTAAGAGAAGTTGTAGTTAATGCAATTAGTAAGGGTATATGAATGTGTTAATTTTCTGTGTATATATCGTCACCTGAATGCAAGAACTAGGTAACTCAATTTATTTTGAGATATTGCCTATTTACTTATTTCTTGCACTAAGGAATATGTCTTGTTTTCTTTTACCTATTTGTTACATTGGAAAACAGATGTCGCTGGTATCGTTCGATCAGTTACATAGTTCTTGGATTACATTCTGTGCGATTTTTGCTATGTTCTAACAGAGATAACTAAAAAACGCAAATTTCGAGATACCTAGTTCTTGCATTCACATGACGATATTATATTTTTATTTTTTTTATCATTAATCTAACATGCCACAGGGCAAAACAGGCTGCAATAAAAGGAGATACTACTACTATTAATACTTACTGGTCTTTAAGGAACCCGGAGGTTCATTGCCGCCCTCACATAAGCTCGCCATTGGTCCCTATCCTGAGCAAGATGAATCCAGTCTCTACCATCATATCCCACCTCCCTCATATCCATTTTAATAATATCTTCCCATCTACGTCTCGGTCTAACACTCTATATGCATTTCTGGGTTCGCCCATACGTGCTACATGCCCTGCCCATCTCAAACGTCTGGATTTAATGTTCCTAATTATGTCAGGTGAAGGATACAATGCGTGCAGCTCTGCGTTGTGTAACTTTCTCCATTCTCCTGTAATTTCATCCCTCTTAGCCCCAAATATTTTCCTAAGAACCTTATTCTCAAAAACCCTCAATCTCTGTTCCTCTCTCAAAGTGAGAGTCCAAGTTTCACAGCCATAAAGAATAACCGGTAATATAACTGTTTTATAAATTCTAACTTTCAGATTTTTTGACAGCAGAGTAGATGACAAAAGCTTCTCAACCGAATAATAACAGGCATTTCCCATATTTATTCTGCGTTTAATTTCCTCCCGAGTGTCATTTATATTTGTTACTGCTGCTCCAAGATATTTGAATTTTTCCACCCCTTCGAAGGATAAATCTCCAATTTTTATAGTTCCATTTCGTACAATATTCTGGTCACGAGACATAATCATATAGGCCTACTTAGTCTTTTCGGGATTTACTTCCAACCCTATCTCTTTACTTGCTTCAAGTAGAATTTCCGTTTTTCCCTAATCGTTTGTGGATTTTCTCCTAACATATTCACGTCATCCGCATAGACAAGAAACTGATGTAACCCGTTTAATTCCAAACCCTGTCTGTTATCCTGAACTTTCTTAATGGTATATTCTAGAGCGAAGTTAAAAAGTAAAGGTGATAGTGCATCTCCCTGCTTTAGCCCGCAGTGAATTGGAAAAATCATTAGATAGAAACTGGCATATATAGACTCTGCTGTAAGTTTCACTAAGACACATTTTAATTAATCGAACTAGTTTCTTAGGAAGACCAAATTCAATAATAATATCATATAAAACTTCTCTCTTAACCAAGTCATACGCCTTTTTTAAAATCCATGAATAACTGATGTACTGTACCCTTATACTCCCATTTTTTTCTCCAATAACTACTATTAATAATAATACTAATAATCACAATAATAATAGCTATAATATCACTGTTTCATATCGTATATAAGTTTTTATATAATTTTTTTTTAAGTCTTGTCTGTGTATTTTATATAATATGTTTATGTCTTATGTGTTGTATATACATTTGTATGTCATGTGTCTATTTCATGTCATTTTTATGTCATATACGTCCTTAAAAGTAATATGTATGTTTCTACGAAATGCTTACCTTTTTATGTAACAAGTCTGTGTGTGATGTGTCCTGGGAAAGTATTGTATGTAATATGTCTGTGTTTCATATACTATGTATCTATTTCTATGTATCTATTTTATCTCATATCTACGTATTTGTATATCGGCTAATATAACTATGATGTTTATTATGTCATACACATTTAATGTAATATGTGTATTTTATGTCATAATTATGTATATATTTTATGTAAGTATTTGTACATATTATAATCATAATATTTTTAATGTCAGAAAGTAGTTTATTTAAAATATTAGTTTTGGGAATTAATGAAGAGATATAGGGTGGAATTCATAGTCGTCACTTAAAAAATGAGTGAACCCTTAAGTAATAAGTGTTTGCTTATAATAAGGGAACCCTTATGTCAATTCCGAATTCATAGACAACACTTATTTTCACGTAATGAGTGCTCACTTATAGCTGCCGGACATGACGTCATAACAAAAGCTCACTCTCATTGAACTAATCGAAAGCAGCTCTGCATGTGGTGTTGCTATAACAACGAGTTATCAATATTATTGTACTGAATAAGTTATATACAGCAATAGTTTCATATGTTAAATTCTAGTTGCGTGTTAGTCATAGTTATAATCAGATATCCTACTAATTGGAACACGTGTTCTGTAGTAGTGAATTTCTTAAATAAATTAATTAAGCCTATTAGGCCTACTATATAATACTGTATATTGAATTTATTAACATAGTGTTATATTCACTCTATAATTTGCCAATTATAGCTACATTTTACATTTTTGGCTATGATATCTATACTTAACCCCTTTTAATTTATTTTTATTTAGTATTTTTCATTTATATCTAGATCTGCGTCTTTTATTTAGGTAGTATCTACTTGTTTTTTTTTTAATTTTTAATTTGTAATTAACCTTGTATCTGCTTTATCTCTTCTTTTCATGTTATATGCAATTCTATGTTTTTTTTAACAAATATCTGTACTGTCTATTGTAATTGGGGCTTTGCCCTGTTATATAAATAAATAAATAAATAAATAAATAAATAAATAAATAAATAAATGAATGAATGAATGAATGAATGAATAAATTAATGAATGAATGAATGAATGAATAAATAAATAAATAAATAAATACATAAATAAATAAATAAATAAATAAATAAATAACGATCAATTTGGCTAAAGCAAGAACTTCGAATTGATCTGAAAACGATATCGCTTCTTAAATTTCAGTTCACTATACATTTCCAGAGGATTCTCCATGTCTCTAATATACCTTTTTGGGACACATATTTTCCTCATTTCGTTCAACAAACTCCACAAAATCCTCAAAATCATTCTCAGTATACATTTTGAAAATGAGTGGTCACTTAAGGGTACAGATCAGCTCACTTAAGTAATCACTCATTATGTGAATGAGGGACAACTATGAATTAGAAATGAGTATAAGTAACCACTTAAGGGTTCACTCATTTATAAGTGACGACTATGAATTCCGCCCATAATCTTTTTTCTGAAGTTTTAAAAGGTGTTCCTTATTTTTGGTTTACAAGACCAATATTTTTGTTAAATTATTAAAACTAATGAAAATTATCTTTTTTTCTATTATAATATGTAAGATTTAACTACAGCCCTAATATACTTTCGGGTAAAATAGGGTTCTATAAACTTGGAAACTCAATAATAATATTATTAAGAATAGCCAATACAATCAGAGATCAAAGGAAAGAGCAAGAGAGGGAGAAAACTCAGATAGTGACAATGAAATGCAAATATTTTCTATGAATCCTAGTAGGTAACAACCTGATCCTAATGTAATAATAGCTGATGTATCCCAAGCCCTTCAACAAAAAAAGGCAAAATACCATAAATCCATCCCTGCAGTCGTCTCAAAATCTCCCTTATCATCCAGAAAACAGAAGGAATGGGATAAAGTGAAAGTTTAACCTCTTAGAAGTTGGTCACACTTTTAATAGGAAGGGAAGTGTGGAATAATATTGTAACCCTTGTAGACTGTAGTGTGAATTAATAATTATGAACCATGTAGCCTATGTAAATTACAGTGAAAGATCTTAAGTTCGACAGAAATCAAGTTCAACATCCTATAGTTCGACTGCTTACGTAGGAGAATTAAACACGCCCCTATACGGGCACTAAGAAATGGGTTTGCGATTTGAATGGGAATTGGTTCTATATCTTGTAGTGATACTTTTGTTAAAGGAAAACAGAATATTTTATTGATTAGGACATCCATATTGATCACTGATTTTAAATTAATGAACTCTTCTTTCTCTATTTGAGAATTGTGCCGTTTGTGAGATGGAACTGTCGAAATCCACTGTGGTACTAGAAGCGTATACACAAGTCTCAGGGTGGGCAGGAAATACAAGTACAGTACTGTATTCGTTGATGGATAACCATAAGAATTTGTATTCATTTCACCTACCATTCCCACTATCCTTATTGGACTGAACTTTCAATTCAGTTTTGTCGAACTTAGGAGAGTCCACTCTATATGTTACTATATTCTGTGTAATTGCATCATTGCAAATGTATAAGTTACTCCTAAGGATGTTGGTGACTGCTTAGAAAGCTATCTCCCATTCACCCATGCGTTACCCTCTCACCCCTTTGAGTTATTTTTTGACTCTTTAGGGCTGCGTTCCCTAAAATATTACTATACATTGTAATGTAGAACTAAAACGTCTATCGTAGTGCACGTGACTACAACCCCTAAACATTACCATGTATGGTCATGTTTAGACATGGACTCGCATCCTGACAACGCCCCAAACCTGGACTATATAATACGAGTCACCACTAACCTCAGGACTTTTACTCGTTAGTTGTCATGTAGTCTAAAACACATTCAACTGTATTACTACCTATTCTCCAATATAACAGTTATACCACAGTTCGACGACTTCTTATTCTCAAGAACCCTACTCAATTCCTGTAACTTTACGAAGTGTGGCCAACTCTACCTTACACCACACACCCTCACTTAAGTCATAAACTAAGACATAAGGGGAGAGAATAGTATGGTGTCTGCCTGCTAAACAGCAGGAATTTTTATGTTATTTATGGCCTATTTAGGAAGACAAGTCACTACTGCTATACCCACCCCATTCCACCCTCGAGACCGATCCATGGATGGGAGGAGTGAAAGCTGACCAGGCCACGAGGCCAGACGAATTGTGTCTTAGCTACACCGTTTCATGTGCAACCTCATAGCCCGCAAAAACATACGAAATGCAGAAACCAGACCCGACGATCCTGCCCTCAGGAACAAATTTTACTGCAAAACAGGTCTATATTCATCACAAAGTTTTCAACTACTTCTACAGCGATATATTCTTCATTTAAATGACTAATTTCAATTAAGGCAAGTGACTGAGACCTGGTCTCATTTGTCTCAGTCAATCAGCCGCCATTGGGTGTCATTCATTTGTTATTATTCGACAATTAAGAAAATACTGTAATAAAATAAATTATAGACAGTTTAATTTTGTCTTCAAAGAAGTAGATAGGTGACACATTAATCATACATCAGTATTAATAAATAGCATATAGAAAATGATTGTAGGTGAGACATTAATTGTACAGCAGTGTAAATAAATTGCATATCGGTATAGGTTAATGCTTGAATAAGTATTTTACTCTGAGAGGATAAAAAGAAAGAAGCGAGTACTTCAAGCCAAATATGCTTCAAATCGGTGCGATGGATATGACGTCAAACTATACCTTTTACGCCTTATATCAACCTCGAAATACCGCCAATTCCATCCATCCAATGGTTCTACAGCTCATGTTTGAGCCTTGACCTGCCGAATTTTTTGCCTCCATAAATCTCTATTTTGCGCTGCCAGTTTCCAATTTCTGCAATGTAGTAGACTAGCCGCATCCTCCCTGATATTATCTTCCCATCTCTTCATGGGTCTTCCAGGACGGCCAGTTCCATGAAAACTAGCTCTAAGGGCTTTTTTTTGGTAGACGATCCAGAGGTAATCTTTGTACGTGATTTGCCCATTGGAGTTTTTTAATTTTTATATAGGTGAGTATATATCGCATTCTCTATATAATTCATACAGTTCTTTATTATTTCGTAACCTATATTCCTGATTTATGTTTACAGGTCCAAATATTTTCCTAAGTATTTCCCTTTGAAAGCTACCAATAGCTTCCTCAGCCCTTCTGGTAAGACACCATGTTTCGCAGCCATACATGAGAACAGTTCTTATGAGTGTTTTTATAAAGTTTTATTTTAGTGTCGTATGGACGTCCCGATTACTCATAACCTGGTGTAGGAAATAATAAGTTTTATTGGTCGATCTTATGCGCTTTTGGATCTCATTAAAAAGGACATTATTATTGGTGATCCTTGAGCCTAAGTAATCAGAACTATCCACCACGGTTATCTCTGGTTCGCCGATCATAAGTTGCTGGCTATTTCTAATTTTAGAACTTGCTTGAATCATTGCCTGTGTTTTGGTTAGATTGATATTAAGACCTATGTCCTTAGTGGCCTCTTTCAATTCATTGTAGGTTTCGTTTATTGCCCTGATATTTCTATTTAATATGTATTAGCTGATTACTTGAGTGGTCTGGTAGCCCAGAGTACTTTTCATATTGATAGAGAGCTTTCTGATTGCATATTCCAGTACTACGTTGAACAGGCATGGGGCCAGCCCATCACCTTGTTTGAGTCCCTGCTCCACGTTAAAGGGGTCTGTTAATTGAGTTTGAATTTTGATCTGAACTATTGTTCCTTTCATCGTTGTTTGTACTAATTTTATAAGTTTACCCTGGAATATCAAATTCTTGCATAATCCTGTAAATTTGCTTCCGATTTATGCTGTCGTAGGCTTGTTTGAAGTCTCTATAGATTTGGTAGACACCGCCAATTGCCAAATATTAAATTGCTACTATCGGTATTAGTCATACGTAAACAGATTAGAATGGATCTGGAGGTAATAGGACTACTAGCAGATTATTATATCAATGTATGTTTCACTATATATTTATTAAAAGTGTTACCGGTATGGTTGTGACAGGGACTGAACACTTCAATTCCACATTCTTTCTCTTATCAAGAAGGAAGTTGGTGTTCCTTCATATGTTAAAGCATAGGGGAACACATGAACGGACATATTCTACAGTTGAGCCGAACAGAATATTAGCTTATTTATAAAAAAAAAATAACATCTGCTGAACTTGACTACACTTTTGAAATATTCACAACACGAAACAATTTGTAATCGTAATAATATGAACAAAACAGCTGATAAACACACCGGAAAAAGAGATGAGCTATGAGTAATTTGACGGCCATACTAAAGTCTGTGTGATGTATCTTGTCTCACTGTGAAAAGAGAGAGAAAGGAGATATATCTTACTTCGTCTGTATTATTATGGCGATGGGAGAGTGGAGCGGTGCCGTCCATCCATCCAGTGGCGGAAGGGACTAGTTGATACATTCTGTAGCGCAAAATAAAAGTACAAAAATCTCTCTTCGTACTGTGTAGTTCCGTCACTGAGCAAGAAATTGAGTTCCGGTAGCCTGTACAATAACAAGGTTTTGAAAAGAATCCTGAAAATTTACAACCCTCCTATAATCTCCACCCTCATTTGAAGGGACTTGGTTTTATTGCTACTGAGACAAGATAAACCTTACCAGGTATAGTACACCTTTTTGGTTCCATCGTTTCAAGCTTATGACGCGGGGTTGATTTTACTCCATGGATGTTTTCGCATTTAGCCACGACCACACGAGTGGCGCTCAGAGCAACAACTGGAATTCGTCAGACGCTTACGTCTTATCTACATTAATTCCTGAGGAAGAGAGGCACATCTAGTATACAAAGGAAAAAACCTGACATCAGTAAAGCAGTTCAAATACCTAGGAGTAACGCTGCAGACGTCAGGGATGACATTCATAACACATATTGAAGATAGAGTGAATGCCCACTGAGTGCAATGAGCTACATAAAGCACCTCCGGAGATGATACTACAGATAGCATTGAAACTCTTTCAGGAAGTGCTGTAGTTGGAAACAAATTTTAGAGGGTACTGTCAGGGGCGGATGCAAGGTGGGGGATTAAGGGGATATATCCTCTCCCGAAATTTTGAGAAAAATACGAAACAAGAAAAAAAATAATATTAATTTTAATTCGTGAATGTACATAGGAATTAGAAAGTTTTCCACGTAAATTCTCTTTGCTAAAATGTTAAATTCCAAGAACTGCAGGAAGACAAACACAGTGTTCTTACTTCAAGACAGAGAGTCATGAAGAGTATTTTGGGCTTTTAATTTTCCTTCTCTTCTTAGACTATTTCATTAGTCAGCTCAAGGACAGGTTTTTAAATCATAAGGGAATCCTAAAGTCCATACAAACTTTGCTGCCTAAAAACATAGTGCGAGCATCAGATGAAGATTTAGAAACTGCTGTTCAGGCTGTAGTAAATCAGTGGCCCAATGATGTTGATGCATCACCAGAGTCTTTCTTCAGTGAATTGAAGATGTGGAGAAGAAATTTCCTTGATAAGAAAAATCTTCACCTAATACCTACTGACTTTATATCATCTTTGAACAGGTGCAATGAAATTATTTTTCCCTGCTCTGAAACTTTGTCTGCACGTTGCCTGTAACTACAGCAACACCAGAACGGTCGTTCTCAACATTGCGGTATTTGAAGACTTACTTGAGGAGCACGATGGGAGCAGACAGATTAAATGGACTGGCCTTGATGTATATACATAAAAATGTAGAAGTAAAAGCTCATGAAGTACTGGATGAAATGTCTAAGAAGTCTCGTCGCCTTCTTCTGTAAATGTCATTCTGTCATTGTTTTTGTATTGCAGTCATTGTAAATGTTAAAGTTAAAAAATTATGGTTTATTTAACAATGCTTGCAATTGCCGAGGTTATATCAGTGTCACCTGTGTGCCGGAATTTTTTCCCTCAAGACTTCTGTTACATGCCAGTAAATCGACTGATATGAGGCCTGTCGCATTTAAACACACTTAAATACCATCGAGCTGGGTTGGGATAGAACCCGCAACTTCGAGCACAGAAGGCTATACCGACTACGCTACTCAGGCCAACTTGTAAATGTTTGTGACTCGGAAACAAATTGTGAGTATATAAACTTATTTCTCATTACTCCATTTTTACTATCTCCTCAAATCCCTCCCCGAAAAAAAATCCTGCGTCCGCCCCTGGGTACTGTTGAAATCTCCTTGGTCAGATTAAACTCACTCTGGACTCGTACTGCACTTCTTTTCCAAAGTTACTTCTTCAACATGCAGATCTCCTTCCAGATCGCAGCCACAATTTGCACATGAGGCAAGAAATTAAATGCTGACGTTTGTGGTCCAACACTTTTTAGGAACAAAAGTTAGGAACTCTCTCACTAGGAGAATATTCCTTTTGTTAGTGCAGATATCGTTCATTACAGTAATGCTCATTCACATTTTTTAGTTGAAATTTGAATAGAATCTATAACATTTAACTGGATTCAAGATTCATGAATGCACGAAAAGTAACAATATTTCCCTCCTCTAGCAGACTGCTAGCACTACATCCGAGCGAGTTTTAAAATTAGGGCCATTCCATACAAAATTTAAAGAATATGCCAGCGATGTCATGATTTTTTCGGCTTTTAATATAATAATGTTATTATGAAAATAAATTAAACTGCCAACTATGACCGCCATATCATTAATATTTTAGCCATATGGATGACTGAAAAATGCGAGGCAGTTACATGTTATCCATCATTTAAAATATTCTAGATACCCTATATGAAGTGTCATCGAAACTAAACAGACGCCATTGTAAACCGGAATAACCATATTTTAATACCTTAAAGACTAATCCGAATAATATTAAGGCATGCTCATAAAACACCTCATTGAAAAAAAAATAGTTTTATATTCGAATGCAACAAATTAAATTCAAGCGAATTTCATTCGTATTAAAGAAAATCTTATTCCTAACCCATCTCCCATGTTTTATGACTTTATCTAAAAAGATCTGTGAATAATTAAACTAATAAAATTATTAATTTTTGTCCGACGGTTGAAAATCGCTTGCTGTGTGTGGCGAAACTTTACAAAATGGTCTAAAATCAATACGAAATGGAGAGAATTATTTGTAATTACCTCCCCATCCATGGACAAAAATGGAAGTAATACAAAAAAATCTTAATATAGAAAATTTTGTATGTGTGTGCGTGCGTGTTTTTTTTTCTCTATACAAATCTACACGCTTTGACCGACATTTACGAAAGTATTATTGAGTTTTCCAAAAATGTAGGCCTAAGATTCTTAAATTGGAATGCAATGTCAATTATCAACATTAGTTTCAAAAGTAATTACTAGGGAAATAGACATTTATTCCAATTATCAAATGTCGAATTAACCTATTTCTATTGTATTACTATTTGAAAAATTTTTGACTCCTACACAGGTTTCTGATCTATATTTTCTATCAGTACGTTAAATCACATTACTGACATCAAGTGGCATGATAAAAAACGGTGAAATTTAAACTGTCTACTTTCAATTGTTCCTGAGAAAATGGGGACACAAGCAAAGAAATTTAATTTTTTGAAAACCGAATACACAGACGAACACGTGGGAATAACACAGTCGCAACATTAAAGTTCAAATCCTATTACAAACACGCAGCCAACATAGTAAGGTGTGGAATGAAGTTTCAGCTACAGAATTAATAAAAGAAGAGGAAGAAGATCTCTAAGCCAAAGAGTTTTGAAATTAATATTCCCTCAAAGAGTAAAGATTTGTGATAAAAATCAAGTAAGATTAATACAATACGTAACTGCATCGTAAAATGTAGCTACGTTATTATATAAATTACTTTAGAAAGGTTAAAAATACGTTTTAAACATAAAATATGAAAGCGAGAATTTTTAAACTCATTTGCGGACTACTCGTACATTTAAAATCAGATCGAAGGTACTGACGCTAGTTCCATTTTTTCATTCTCTATGGAATTCGCATTCATCGCTCAACGCGTCACAATACCGTCTTCAACAATGCAAATGACATATTGGACCGCCATTTTGAGTTTGATTTCGTTTAAAGCAAGCAAAGGTATCGCTTTATGGAGACTACGTGAATTAAAGAGCTCGCGGTTTGATTCCCAGGGGACAACTAGGACAAACTTCTTCCCACGAGGTAAATTTTCTAAGTTATATTACAATTCCTGTTTGAAAACTGCAACAATAAGTAGGGAATAAAAGCATTTACGTTTTGTAGCGTCAATGGCGATTCTAGAAATAAATGTGTAGGCCTATATTGGAGACTGATAATTAAGCCTCCATTGGACAAGCACAATTAAAAACACTACTGAAATCGCGACGCAATTTAAAAATTACTGAGGACAATGAGGTTTTATATTTTTAATACATTACATTGTTTTATGACCATCCTTCCTTATAAATAAATAGGAACAAAATAAATCGTATAATGCAGTGCTTCTGAAAGAGTGGAATTCGGTGAATCGTAAATTAAATTTAAATAGTATTTTAAATTTGGAGATTAGGCCTACTGCAAAGTGTAGCCTATACAAAGTCACGAAAATACGAATCAATAAAAATATGAAACATCAATAATTTGTAATATAATCATGTTACAAAATAGATAGGCCTATTAATAATCATATTTTATTATTATTAATACTATTAAATATCTAAAAAGGAATATAATATTAATACGTTTCATATCTGAATTCTCTGCATATTTATCCATGAAAACAATGACCGAAATAGGCTAAATGCAGAAGCAGAAAAGAAGCTATAGCATTCCGCTCTAAAACCAGATAGTTATAAAAAAAATTGTAGCAATTAAAAAGGAACATATTCATCCCATCGAGCAGAATAATTAAGTACTGTATTTTATATAATGAAGGGCTATTAGTAAAAAGGAGGAATGTCCATTTTTATTGATTTTGAGATATTAAGGTTTTAAAGTTTAAATCTTTTGTACTTTTTTATAAAATGAATTTTTATTTTTTAAATTATTTTCAGCTTATACCTTTATCAAATATACATATCTGGAACAGTATATTATACCCTTGATACACATTCATTATTAGTTAAATAAAAAACAGAATCCAAACTCACATTTTTTATGTTAAAAATGGGGAATGTCCTTATAGGCTATATTGCATTATTGAAGAGTGAATGTTATTTAATTGTTAGAAATCATATTAACTATATAAACTTAGCATGGAATGAAATTAATTTTCTTATCAATTCTGCAATGCTTGGGAAAAGCGGCATAAGTCAATCTCCACAAAAATTTTTATTAGTTTATTGACAACTTACGGAACATCTGATCGCTTGGGAAAAGAGACGTAAGTATTTCTCCCATTAGAATAATTCATATAGAAGAAAATCAAATTGACATTAACCGTGTGAAGACAGTTTTTTTTCCTTCTAATGTAAAATTAACATTTTTGACTTGTGTCACTTTTCCCGAGCACTGCAGAATTAATATCACATTTTTCACACTGATCAATCCTTTCTTGGCAATTTCTTATAGAATCCTCTTGCTTCCTCTCCACAGAATTTTTTCAATTGTTGAAGATCCTTGTACTTCTCCTTTGAAACTAGTAATGGACCTAAAAAGAGAAGAACAGAACGAAATATTAAGAGCATGAAATGTTTGCAGTAACTATTCTCGTTTTTATTTCAATAAAAAACTTTCGTTTACCTTTATATGTTTTTTCTGGTAAGATGAATTCTCTGCAATGTGAAGAAGCAACTTGTGGTAGCTATCCAGGGGTGTTCACTACACTCTCTTCCCATGCTCCATTACAGGTGGTCCTATACTTAAAAAATCTAGTATGTAGTCGGTCTGCAACAATTTCCTTCACTGATGGTGTTACGAAGGGACACTTGCGAAGATATTTCTTCTCCAGAAGTGTAACCAGTTTCGAACAAGCCTTTGGTCCACCTGTGTTACTGTGAAAGGACAAGGTTTTTGTCTTGCTGATTGTAGTTACTGGATCCAGTCGTCTGGCAGTTCAGCTCTTTTATGCTGATTAACTAGCCTAAAATTTTTATCGCACTCTAAATACGAGTCACCACGTATTGGGAAAGTTATTTTGATTGAGTGTAATCTGTTAGTGTGATGCACAATATAATGCATTAGTCTAAAAACTGTCCAATTCTTGTTTTGGCCACAAGCTGAATCACAAAATATCTCAAGATATCGAACATTTTGATTCATATGGCACATGATGAAGTGATGCAAAAATGAACACACTTCATTTTGCACCTTTATTAGCAATGGTTTCGTCATAAGCATAAAAAATACTATTTAATGATAGAATGTGAATGTTAAAACTGTAAAATCCAAGCTGTCTGCGATAATATGCATCATTCGACGTAACATTAGGTATATTCAAATTTTTTTGATAGTCCATAGCTATTTCCTCCCGTTCCGAACATTTTTCTCTGTTTATTCGAGCTGCTCTTTTCCTTGTATAGAAAACATCGGCCTTCAATTTATGGATTTTGTTGGCTGCGGTAAGATCCTGTATTTTCTTCTCAAATAATTTAAGTTCATTATCAGACACTGGAACATTAAGTACCTATTTTTTTCTTCAGAGATTCAACTTATGTTACAAACTCATCACATACACTACAGGTGTCATTTCTGGGATAACCAAACTTTATGTTAAATTTTTCATTAAATATTGGAATAAACTTCTGATAAAAAACATTCAGATTTGGATACCGCTCTCTGAAGTAATTATGCATCTTAGTGACATTCAAATTCTCTGGAAGATATATGAGTTTGGAATCATGTAAACTATAATGACTCTGTCTCCCTTTATATGATGAAGTATGATCACACACAGCTTTCAACATATTCTCACTTAGACGATTATTTCTGTTTTTGTGGCTACCTCAGCGATCTTTGAGTGAGACTCCTTCTTTCAAGTACCTCTGAATTACTTCTCGCCTCTTCTTGGTAATTCCATGCACCGACACAAAAGCTTTGCTGCATACAGGGACTTCAATCACTGCATCCTCCCTCTTAACCAGTACCTTGTAACTATAAGAATTGTCGTGAAATATAGCATCTTCCTCAGGTTTCCTAGGTCTTCCGCGTTTTATTGAGTTTACTGCAATAAGTCAACTAAGATACGAATTTTGTTCATTGTGTGTTAACTTGTTGAAATTTTTAATAATCAGGTCTCTGTCAACTTTCGGTATAACTTGAAAGCACTTATATCTTACACATTTACAATCCTCACCAGTCTCATTGCTCTGAGCTAGGAGTTAATCTACCCAGTCTAGGTCGTTTCTTGACTTGTGTAAATTTTGCCTGGCTTTCCTCACTACTGGAAGACATTTTTCACAAACTTCTACATTGAAATTTAATAGCTCTATAAAATACTGTGTAACTAACTCACATTTAAACATTAAGCCAAACTCCACAGTCATTTAAACGAAACAAAATAATGTGTACATTGTTGAAGCATTTGGAAAGAATAATTAGCTTAATTATAATTACAAGATTGCAACATTTACAACATATCGTACATCAATGGACATTACCCCTTCTTCAGTATAAACTTTTGGACATTCCCCCTTCTTTTAAAAAGTAGAAAAACAACAAGACCTGATATATTTGTGACCGTGCATATTATTGCTTGGAAACGTTAGTGAAACAAAGTACATCGAATGAAGAAACGGATGGTGCTAATATCTCAATTTTTGACAAAAGTGGACATTCCCCCTTATTGCTAATAGCCCTTCGTGTTAATTATTACATATTATTAAACTATTACATATTATTATTAGCCATCGATCGCCGGAATCAAAGAAGCCTCATTCTTGACCTCACTGTCCGTTTTGAGAAGGATGATCAACAAGCCAATAACGTTAACGATGAAAAGAAGTCTATTTACAACCCATGTATTCCTCACTTCAGTGAGAGATACAAAATGAATATTAATACATGGGAAGTGAAAGGACTTCTTTTTGGCGCTAGGGGAACTTCATTTAAGTTAACCAAAACCATTCTCCTTTCTCTTAAATTTTCTAATGAGGACATTAACAAAATTTGTCTAATGGTATTGAGAGATTCATTATCCATTTTACACAATCACTTGTATAATACTATGTATTTTTTTTACTTCATTTTATTACTCTTCGATGTATTTTCATCTCAAGTTTTTCCGAAATCAAATTGTACTTTATTTTTAAATTTATCATTATTCCGTATTCTCTCCGCAATCATATTTTAGTTTTAATTTAACCTCTGCTTTGTATTCTGGATCCTAGTGGTCAGCCGTAGATTTCGGCCAGATGTCCCAAATTGTGGAATTTGTGTGTAACATTTATATTGTAAGGATTATTTTGTTTTGTATTTATTTTAATAATCATATAAAAGTTCATTACTTGGTCTACTGGGGTCTACTTAGTATAGCGAATGTGCACTTTAAAATAAATTGAAAATGCAAGTTTTTGACAATGTACGGTATGTGCATTATTAACATAGTTTCATTCTACATTTACACCCACTTCAATAAATAATAATATTGTAACACTAATGAAACTTTGAAATCCTCCCACACCACACATGGGACTGTTATCTCATTTGCGTTACGTTAATTCATGATCAAATGAATGTGAGAAATGTATTAATACTACAAAGAATAGCACTTTTTAGAAAGGAACTAAGTCAAAATTTGCTACATGTTAGGAGAGCAAAGAAATGCAGATAGTAATGTTTACGCTACCTTGAAACAAATAAATATCCGGTAGATATATCGCGCAGTATTTTTACAAGTTTTTACAGTCACGGACATATATTCATAAAATATATAGTGAAATTAGCAAGTCGAACAATGAATTTTGTCCAGATAGATTAAGAAAACTGCGCACTGTGCATCGGTACCTATCCTAAGCAAGGTTAATCCAGGGCCTGCCATCATATCCCACCTTCCTCGAATCCATTTTAGTATTATCCTCCCATCTACGTCTCGGCATTCCCAAAGGTCCTTTTCCCCAAAGGTCTTCCATCTAACACTCTATATGCATTTCTGGACTCACCCATAGGCCTACGTGCTTCATGCCTTGCCTATAAAATATCTGGATTTAATATTCCAATTATGTTAGGTGAAGAATGCATTGCGTGCAGTTCTGCGTTGTGTAACTTCCTCCATTCTCCTGTAACTTCGTCCCCCTCATCCCCAAATATTTTACTAAGCATCTTATTCTAGAACAGCGGTTCCCAAACTTTTTCAGCCACGGAGCCCTCTTTGAAGCAAAAGTTCCTCGTGGAGCCCCAAGAAATATTTACTTTTAGTTTTATCTGTCTACGTTCTATGAAGCATATTTCACATGATACATAAACGGAAGTATGAATATATATATATATATATATATATATATATATATATATATATATATATATATATATATATACAAGTGCCGGAAAAATTAATAGCAACTCTGTTATTATTTCCTCCAGATTAAGTTATGTCATGTTTTAATGTGACAGGTGTTTAAAAAGTTAAACAATTCATATATTTTCTGAAAGCTTGTTTTATTTCCTTTCTAATGGTATGTAACAAGTTCTTTTATGGCTGTTTATATAGCAATCTGTGTAGCGTTTGTTAATTGAAACCAACATACCAAAATTTTGCATTTTATGTATTACTGTGTATTGTGCTGCCAGATGGCAGTAAATGGCACGAAATGCTTTTGCTAATTTTATTCATTGTCCACAGATGTTTCTGTAGTGCATACAGTTGCTAATGTCTACCTTCTGTTCCTTCTTGTCTGCTAATAATCCCTATGAATGTTCAAAGGAAATTTTCGTGATTACCTGTTGTGTTTTGCGATTGAAAGAGTTCGATTGACAAATTCTAATTCAAAAACACGTAAAAAATATGATATAACACCAAGAAAGGCTGCACAGATAGTGACATTAAGTGAATGTGCCAAAACTAATAGTGCGATAGCTCAAATTGTGGGGATGAATAAAAGTACAATTGGGAGATAGTTGGCTAAGTTTCGAGAAAGGGGTGCTATTATGAGTAGTAGAACGCAAAATGTGGCAGAAAACTGGAAACTTCACCCAGATCCGACAATGCTTTACGTCGTTTATGTTTGGAAGACAGTGTTGCTAACTCGTAAGAGCTTACGGAAAATTGAAAGGAAACTTTTGGGGTTAATATTTGTTCTAGAACTGTAAGGAAATTATTGCGAAAATTTGATTTGATGTCCAAGAAGCCAGTGAAGAAACCAATGCTCTCCAAACAACGTATGAAGCTTTTACAGGGGCTAAAGAATATCAGCACTGGCCAGCTGAGCAATGACATAAAGTTCTCTTCAGTGACTAATCTAAAATCAACATTGGTGGGAGTGATGGGGTTGTACAGTGTTTCGGAAGGCAAGTGAAACACTGAATCCAGCATGTACTGTAAAACTGTGAAGTTTCCTACTAGTGTTATGCTTTGGGGAGTGTTTCTCATAAAATGGTGTTGGGAATATCAATGTCCTGGAATCTACCGTCAATGGAGAGAAGTACAAGAAGATTTTGGAGAAGATGTTACCATCAGTAAGGGATTTGTTTGCAGGACAACCATTCACTTTTCAGGACGATTCAGCACCCTGCCATCGTGCAAAAATGGTCAAAGAGTTCCTACGTGAGCAAGAATATGTCACAGCACTGTCTTGGCCTGGAAATTCACCAGATGTAAATCCTATTAAAATTTGTGGATGATTTTGAATAATAAAATAAGAGAAAGGAAGCCCTGAAAAAAAGTGCAATTGACTGAGACCATTGTGAGCATCTGGTAGCATGCAATGCCCATGCAAACTCTCCAACGACTAGCAGAGTGCATCCCAAGAAGGTATCAAGAAGTTGTGATGTCAAAAGGCTATCCCACCAAGTACTAGTGCAGAGATAAGAAACTAATCCATGAAGTGCAAAATTTTGGTCTTGTGCTTTCAATTCACAAATGCTACACAGACTGCCCTGTAAACAGACAGAAATGAAGTTGTTACATACCATTAGAAACAACATAAAACAAGCTTTCAGAAAATATATAGATTGTATTATTTTCTAAACACCTGTCACATTAAAACATGATATAACTTAATCAGAAGGTAAAAATAACCGAGTTGCTATTAATTTTTCCGGCACTGTATATATATTTTATTAATAACGGAAACAATAGTAAAGTACTGGATATATGTAATTTATTTAAATCTACAAAATGATGTTAACAAGTAGTTAAGATATTTAAAAAATGTTACAATATTACATGTACACCCGAAGTTACTGTGAAGAATGTGCCTGTTTCTTGCGACAGAGTTTGTCAATGTCCGGTGTCATAGAAGTCAGTTGAAGACGTATATCGTCTTCTGTGTCCAAACAAGTTCGATATTTTGTTTTTGTAGCCGTGTACCTCGAAAAGGTCGTTTCACTGAGGTACACAGTACCAAAAGGCAGTGAGAGAAATTTAGCTTTTGAGCTTAATATCAAAAGATCCTCACCTAACTTAGCCCAAAATTCGGGAAATGGTTTGCTTTTAAATTATGCCTGACAGTGGCTGTTCGAAACTATTTCTATTAGGACCACATATCTGAAGCAGTAAGGGCTGCTGGTTTTGACATCACTGGAAATGGATCTACAATCCACTCATATTTCTTTAGAATCGATTCCTGAGTGTCCCTTGGAAAATATGAATGAATATTTTGAAGCAAATTGTCAAGGTGTTCTTTCATTATTGCTATGAATGAGACATTCATTGTTATGTTATTTTCTTCTATAAAGTTTGAAGTCAATGAGAAATGTAGGATACTTATTGTCGATGCTTTCTATGTAGAACGCTATTTTTTTCTTCAGTGTGACAATTTCGTCATCAGCGTCGAATATAGTCTTCCGTTTACCTTGTTTTTTTTTTTTAAAGTTGGTTATTTAACGACGCTGTATCAACTACTAGGTTATCCGTTGACCTTGTATGTATGTGCTGAATTCATTTTTGAAAAATGTCTGCCAATTAACATAATTTGTACAACCATTCCTGATCATTCAAATAATCTGCTAGCAAACTGTTCTGGTAATTCAAAAGTGAAGAAACTTCCGTTTGAAGTTCATGTAATCGGGACAACGCTTTACCGAGCGACAACCATCGCACTTCTGTGTGTAATATTAGGCTACTAACAATGACTTGTGTATACTACCCATATCTTCACACAGGATTTTAAGCAGTCTACACTGCGAAGGTCGTGCCTTAACAAAGTTGATAATTTTGACGTCGTTGTCTAGTACCTGCCTTAATAACGCTGGCATTTTTTCGTTGCGAGGGCGTGTTAATGTAGTACACAGTGACTACTTGTTCAGTTTTTAAAACTTTCTTAATCCTTGTAACAGCGCCAGCAACAGGACCTACCATGGCCTTTGAGCCATCTATGCACACGTCAATGCAATCGTCCCACGGTATCGAGTTTTCAATGAAGAAGAAAAAATTTCAATACCGCTTGTAGAGGATGGCAATGGCTGCAGAACAAAATATTTCATGAAAGAACCAGGAAATTCATACCTCACAAACATAATTAACATGGCTAATCCGGCAAAGGCCGTGGATTTGTCAAGTTGTAACGAAAATTTCGCTTAACTGATACGGGAAATCATGATTTTTTTTTTACGTCTTTTCATATATTCTGGATTCGATTATGCACAGTGTTATTTGATAAGGACACACTGGAAATCAAGTTTGCAGTTTTCTCGTTCACCATGCACTTCACTGTCTTCACTAATAGTGGTTTCATAAGAGTTTCAGCAAGGGTGAGGTTTACCAGCAAGAGCCTGGTCATGACTAACCAAGTACGACGTTGTTTGTTTTTACACGAGGTAAAATTTTGTCTGAACTGCCTGGAGTTCGTCACTTTTTCTTTCGAAGTAGTCTGCAGTTTTATTTGTGAATTTTTGAATTGAGAAATGCCGTCTAAGCTAGGCAGGGAACATAGAACTATTGGGAAAAACTTTGTTACATATCACACACTATGGACGTTCATCAGCAAACTCAGTGAATCCCATGTCAAAATATAAATCACAATACTTTCGTTTGTTACTTTCAATACCTCTACACTAGGCATCGTAGACTCTGAGACAGGATCATTTTCAACACATTCCGAACTCAATTCCCAGGAATTCGCACTATCTTCTTTGAAAGTAAGGTTATAGCTGGTGTTATCTCCTTTGACTGAGCACTGGTTGATGGCTAATGACTCTTAGGTCTTACGGAGCCCGTCTTAAGCCATAGTTCCGGTTCAACGAAAGTTTAGCTAACACATCTGCTATCAAATTAACATGCAGGTATACAATATATAATATAGTTTTTGAGGTAACGTAACAGTCAATAGATTGTAGTTCCCACGTACCACGAATAACAAACGCTGCCTTGCCCAGTGTATAAAAAATAAAATAAATTTCGAGAATCATTGAGTACGGTACTTGGCAAGCAAGAAAGATCGAGATAGTTCCAGTGACGAGTATATCTAGTATTAATGCTTCCATGTAGCAAGAAGAACGCAAACTACTTTCTCAGAAAGTATTTTTAGCTTGATGGAAGTAGTTTCCGTTTTCCCGCTAAAGACTAGATGGAATTAGTAATTTTTGTCATCTTCATAACTTCCGCAGACGGAGCCCCTGAGAATCATTCGCGGAGCCCTAAGGGCTCCGCGGAGCACACTTTGGGAACCGCTGTTCTAGAACATACTTAATCACTGTTCCTTTCTCAACGTGAGAGGTCAATTTTCACAACCATATTGAACAACCACAGTGTGCAATAACGCAAATCTATCTGGATAAAATTCATAACTTCTCTGCATTCCAACGGATAGTTATGAAACTTTGCACAGACCTTATAGATAGCATAATTATATTCTTTGTATACAAACTCTGACTACGATTGTGTAAGAGGAACTACCCCTTTATACCGGGTAGTTTTTAGACAAAAATAGTAACTTCTCTCCTATCTAACAGATTTATATGAAAAATTGAACGGAATTAACAGGTAGAATATATTTTTTTGTGTACAAATTATATTTACAGTTCCAAAAGAGGAATACCCCTTTATAGGGAGTGAATTTACACAAGATTAACTTCTCTCCTATATAACAGATTTTATGAAACTTTGTACAGAGTACAGGTAGCATACATTTTTGTGTACAAATTCTGATTACATCTGTATGATACCTGTAGGCCTAGTAGTTGTACAAAGTTGCATAAAAATATATGATATAGGAGAGAAGTTGTTAATTTTGTCTAAATATACCAGGGGCAATTTCTCTTATAAAACATAATCCGACTTTGTAGACAAAAATATATCATATCTGTAACTTCTGTATAAAGTTTCATAAAATTCTGTTAGATAGGAAAGAGTTTATTAATTTTGTTTAAATTAATCTCTAAAAGGAGTAGCTTCGCTTATGGAACGGTAAATATAGTTTGTGCACAAAAATATATACTCCCTGTAACTTCCAGATAGGAGAGAAGTTATTAATTCTGTATAAATGCACCCGCTATAAAGGGGTAGTTTTTCTTATGCACACGTAAACAGAGTTTGTACACAAATCATATGTACCACTTGTAAGTCATTTATAAAGTTTCATAATAATGCGTTAGAATGCAGAGAAGTTATTAATTCTGTCCAGCTAATGATTTGCGTTCTGATTCACTGTGTGTTTGTTAAGGTTAGATAAAAATGTTCCAATGTATTTTTAAACTGATATTCCATATCATGTGAATAATACTGTAGGCATGAAACACTCTCACATAGATTAAAAACTTCCTTAGTCAATGATTCTTTTCTGCTGTTAAGCCAAACATGGAACAGTTACCTTGTCCCACCACTGAAAAAATAATAATTACTGATAAATGCGCAAGAACGCGCAAACTTTAAAACAAGGATTCAACACTCTAAATGATGCTGTATTAAATAGTAAAATAATTGTTGTAACCGGACGCGACCGGCTATACCAAAACTCACATTATATTTGGAGAACTTTTAAAACATAAGTTTTTCAATTGTAATATTTAAACCCTACGGTAAGGAGGAAAATATTTTATAAACTTGTAATTGAAGTTACATTAGTAAGAACGTACCTATTATGAACAAATTCTATGTTTCACAACACAATAAATCACTAACAATTGGCTCTTTTTCACCTACATAGTAAACCTCTCTCTCTACGACTGAACCGGAGCTAGAAGTGTTAGGAAGAACTTAAAGTTTATACTTACTTACTTACTTACTTACAAATGGCTTTTAAGGAACCCGAAGGTTCATTGCCACCCTCACATAAGCCCGCCATCGGTCCCTATCCTGTGCAAGATTAATCTAGTCCCTACCATCATATCCCACCTCCCTCAAATACATTTTAATATTATTTTCCCACACACGTCTCGGCCTCCCCAAAGGTCTTTTTCCCTCTGGTCTCCCAACTAACACTCTATATGCGTTCCTGGATTCGCCCATACGTGCTACATGCCCTGCCCATCTCAAACATCTGGATTTAATGTTCCTAATTATGTCAGGTGAAGAATACAATGAGTGCAGTTCTGCGTTGTGTAACTTTCTCCATTCTCCTGTAACTTCATCCCGCTTAGCCCCAAATATTTTCCTAAGCACCTTATTCTCAAAAACCCTTAACCTATGTTCCTCTCTCAGAGTGAGAGTCCAAGTTTCACAACCATACAGAACAACCGGTAATATAACTGTTTTATAAATTCTAACTTTCAGATTTTTTGACAGCAGACTAGATGATAAAAGCTTCTCAACCGAATAATAACACGCATTTCCCATATTTATTCTGCGTTTAATTTCCTTCCGAGTGTCATTTATATTTGTTACTGTTGCTCCAAGATATTTGAATTTTTCCACCCCTTCGAAGGATAAATCTCCAATTTTTATATTTCCATTTCGTACAATATTCTGGTCACGAGACATAATCATATACTTTCTCTTTTCGGGATTTACTTCCAAACCGATCGCTTTATTTGCTTCAAGTAAAATTCCCGTATTTTCCCTAATCGTTTGTGGATTTTCTCCTAATGTATTCACTTCATCCGCACAGAGAAGAAGCTGATGTAACCCGTTTAATTCCAAACCCTACCTGTTATCCTGAACTTTCCTAATGGCATATTCTAAAGCAAAGTTAAAAAGTAAAGGTGATAGTGCATCTCCCTGCTTTAGCCCGCAGACTTAAAGATTATACCCTTCTAAATATACTTTGCCGCTGATAAATCAGTAAAAACTATTATTCACAATATTCTTCAAATATTAAAGAACATGAATTCATATTCACTTATGCATAACTAAACAAGTCGAAATTTGATTTTTGTCCACCTAGATCGGGAAAATTGCACACTGTGAACGGGTAATATAGCTGTTTTATAAAATCTAACTTTCAGTTTTTTTTTTAAAGCAGACTTGACGACAAAAGATTCTTAACCGAATAACAGCAGGTATTTCCGTTATTTGTTCTGCGTTTAATTTCTTTTCGAGTGTCATTTATATTTGTTATTGTTGCTCGAAGATATTTGAAATTGTTCACCTTCTCAAAGGATAAATTTACAATTGTTATATTTCCATTTCGTGCTATGTTCTGGTCACGAGATATCACATAGACTGTCTTTCGGGATTTACTTCCAAACATATTTCATTACTTGATTCGGGTTTTTCCTAACAATTCGTGAATTTTATCCTAACATATTCACGTCATTCGCATAAAAAAGAAGTGGGTGTAATCCGTTCAATTCCGAACCTCCGTGTTTTCCTGGACTTTCTTAATGGCATATTATAGAGCTAAGTGAAAAGGAGAAAGTGATAGTACATCTCTTTGTTTTAGCCCGAAGTGACTTGAAAAATTCTCAGGCAGAAATTGGCCTATACGGACTCTGCCGTGCGTTTCACTGACGCATATTTTAATTAACGAAATAGTTTCTTGGGAATATCAAATTCATTAAGAATATTATATAAAACTTCTGTCTTAAACGAGTCATACCTATGGCTTTTTGAAATCTAAGAATAACTGATGTATTGTGCCTTTATACTCCAATCTTTTCTTCAATATCTGTCGAATAGAAAAAATCTGACCAATAGTCTATTTATTAGGCCTAAAACTACATTGATGATCCCCAATAATTTCATCTACATAAGGAGCTAATCTTCTCAAAAGATTTTTTTTAAATTGTGGTTTATTTAACGATGCTTGCAACTACCGAGATTATATCAGCGTCGCCAGTGTGCCGGAATTTTGTTCCGCAGGAGTACTTTTACATCCCAGTAAATCTACTGCCGTGAGCCTGTCGCATTTAAACACACTTAAATGCCATCGACCTGGGCCGGGAAAGAACCTGCAACCTCGAGCACAGAAGGCCAGCGCCATACCGACTACGCTACCCAGACCGACTTCTCAAAAGAATATTGGACAAAATTTTGTATGACGTCAATAAAAGTGATATTCCTCGAAAGTTACTACCGTTAGACTTCCCCCATTCTTAAAGTAGATACAATGATTATGAACTCCATTTGTTCTGGTACAATTTCCTTTTTTCAAATAACAAATACAAGCTTATTTCACCAGATAATGCTTTACAGTCATTTCCATTAGGCTAATTTTGCACACTGGTATTTCATCGATACCAGGAGACTTATACTTTATCAGCTTTCCTCTCGCTATTTCGACTTCAGAAAGTGTGGGCTAGTGTATAAATGGCTCAGAAGTTTGTATTTGAATATCGTCCCGATTATTTCTATTTGTCCTAGGTCCATTTAGTAGTTGCCCAAAATAGTTTTTCTATTTGTTCAGGATGGAATTAGAGTTTGTAAGCAAGTCAACATTATCATTCTTGATCACGTTTATCCTTGCTTCATAGCCTTTTTTTAAATTTCTTTTATGCCTTTATATAAATCTCTAATGTTTTTATTCCTAGTATTTGTTTCTACCTTATTCACTTTTTCCATCACGTAATCACTCTTTTGGTTCCTAAGTTTACAAATTGCTTCCCGTCTTTCATTGAAATTATTATCTGTACCCTTATAATAATAATAATAATAATAATAATAATAATAATAATAATAATAATAATAATAATAATAATAATACTTACTTATTGGCTTTTAAGGAACCCGGAGGTTCATTGCCTCCCTCACATAAGCTCGCCATTGGTCCCTATCCTGAGCAAGATTAATCCAGTCTCTACCATCATAACCCACCCCCCTTAAATCCATTTTAATATTATCTTCCCACCTACGTCTCGGCCTCCCCAAAGGTCTTTTTCCCTCCGGCCTCCCAACTAACACTCTATATGAATTTCTGGATTCGCCCATACGTGCTACATGTCCTGTCCATCTCAAAGTCTGGATTTTATGTTCCTAATTATGTCAGGTGAAGAACACAATGCGTGCAGCTCTGCGTTGTGTAACTTTCTCTATTCTCCTGTAACTTCATCCCTCTTAGCCCCAAATATTTTCTTAACAACCTTATTCTCAAACACCCTCAATCTCCGTTCCTCTCTCAAAATGAGAGTCCAAGTTTCACAGCCATACAGAACAACCGGTAATATAACTGTTTTATAAATTCTAACTTTCAGGTTTTTTGACAGCAGACTAGATGACAAAAGCTTCTCAACCGAATAATAACAGGCATTTCCCATATTTATTCTGCGTTTAATTTCCTCCCGAGTGTCATTTATATTTGTTACTGTTGCTCCAAGATATTTGAATTTTTCCACCTCTTCGAAGGATAAATCTCCAACTTTTATAGTTCCATTTCGTACAATATTCTGATCACAAGACATAATCATATACTTAGTCTTTTCTGGATTTACTTCCAACCCTATCTCTTTACTTGCTTCAAGTAGAATTTGCGCGTTTTCCCTAATCGTTTGTGGATTTTCTCCTAACATATTCACGTCATCCGCATAGACAAGCAGCTGATGTAACCCGTTAAATTCCAAACCCTGTCTGTTATCCTGAACTTTCCTAATGGCATACTCTAGAGCGAAGTTAAAAAGTAAAGGTGACAGTGCATCTCCCTGCTTTAGCCCGCAGTGAATTGGAAAAGCATCAGATAGAAACTGGTCTATTTGGACTCTGCTGCGAGTTTCAATAATAATAATAATAATAATAATAATAATAATAATAATAATAATAATAATAATAATAATAATAATAAAAAGAGAAATAGAAATGGACTGCAAGAACTCCAAGTTTGTACAATACGTTAAAAGTGATTCGCAGTGGAAAATGTTTGAGAAATACTGGCATAATGTATCACAACATTTTTACAGTCATTAAATGTAATTCAAATTCAAGTAACTGTTACGAAAATCTTCATCCATCTCTAATTTAACAGAAATATATTGTACGAATGAACAACTGACTTCGAAATGTTTGTAATTTTTTAACTACGTTACGAATTCTCAATAGCAAAGGTCTTACTGGTGCTTCGAACTGATCACAGGTCCTTCGATTAACAGCTAAATTGATATGTAGGCTACTGCACTTATCTTTCTTCTTTGGTGCTCCTATTATCGAAGCGGTCTCAACTTTGACAGAAATTGAAATATATGACTCCTATTAGGTCTGATCACTTGTTTAGGTCACATAATCCCGTAGCTCATCATCGATTCATTTTGAAAAAAGTGCATACATTTTAATTTTTAATTTAAATTTAGTAGGTTATTTTACGACGGTTTATCAACATCTTAGGTTATTTAGCGTCTGAATGAGATGAAGGTGATAATGCCGGTGAAATGAGTCCGGGGCAGCACCTAAAGTTACCCAACATTTGCTCATATTGAGTTGAGGGAAAACCCCGGAAAAACCTCAATCAGGTAACTTGCCCCGACCGGGAATCGAACCCGGGCCATTTGGTTTCGCGACCAGACGCGCTAGCCGTTACTCCACAGATGTGGGCCATACATTTTATCTTTCCACGTTCAAATGTGGAAAGCTGCACTGCCTCCGACAGCGTGGAAAGAAAAAATATGTGCACATATAATCAATCAGTCGGAGTGTAATCAAACTCACATCCACAGCACACGAGTCCCTTTCCCTACTCCATCTATGGCGGTTATCACTTACTTACTTACTTACAAATGGCTTTTAAGGAACCCGAAGGTTCATTGCCGCCCTCACATAAGCCCGCCATCGGTCCCTATCCTGTGCAAGATTAATCCAGTCTCTATCATCATATCCCACATCCCTCAAATCCATTTTAATATTATCCTCCCATCTACGTCTCGGCCTCCCTAAAGGTCTTTTTCCCTCCGGTCTCCCAACTAATACTCTATATGCATTTCTGGATTCGCCCATACGTGCTACATGCCCTGTACATCTCAAACGTCTGGATTTCATCTGTGTTAAATTACATTCCAAGGGCTCTGCAAATTTTACGCGGCTTTGTAATTCTTTCAGAACTTTCGAAACAATTCCAGGAAACTACATGTAATTCATTGAATGGATCATCGAAGTTCCTTGCATTATTGAAGGTCTACAAAGACATCGCCTGCAACTGCGACAGAGAGAATTTCCAAAGAAAGAACTCTAAAATATTTCATGCAGCCCATCGAGTGAGATCCTGCAACTAACCCAGCCGAACATCTGGTTATATCAGGATACCAGACAAAGGAATGGGACACCCAGCGGAATTAATGATGATGTGTTAAACGTTTCGCCAACAAGGTAAGATCTTGAGGTTTTCATCTTCTCTTTTAGGTCACATAATTGAATTAGCATGAACTATTACTCCAGCAGTGTTGGTCGTTTCACAATGATGATCTCTGCAATGCTTTAGACTCAATGAGGGGGGCAAAGGCTAATTGGGATTTCCCGGTCTCTGATCGGGTCAGAAACCCTGATGGAACTGATATTTAACCCTTGCGGTGAATTTCGGTGAAGTCCGGAGGGCCTAATTAGTCAAATCCACTCTCCTCACCTCCACGCCGGGGCCCCCTGGGATCTTTTAAGATGCGAAAAAGAGAGTGGTGTGCGGAAAGCAATGGGAGGCTTCCGCATTCATCCATCTATCCCAAGAAGATTGTACAGTATATAGTTTGCATGGCGAGTCTTTCTTCAGTAAAAAATTCCGGACGTAAACTATCCCCCCAATCGGATGTCCGGGAGGGGGATACTGAGGAAGGATTTGTCATGACGTACAACAACGACCAGCAAGAAAGAAGATCGACGACGAATCCCAGTACTTCTGAACTACGAGGTAAGATGGAAAATTTGAAGCAATGAGAAGAAACAGAGTGGATGTGTTGGGATTATCAGAAGGGACGTAGGAAAATAGCGGAGAGTTAATGAGTGATGAATAGGACTGGAAGTTGATAAAATACAATTTTTTCTGAGATCACAGACGATGCAGGATACCCAATATAAACTAGTTTCATTTTGATATAAACCATTATAATCTACGTCTACTTTTATTTTGCATTTATTTGCATTTTTTGTCTTGTGTTTAATGGTCATTTTTCAGGAAATGTTATTAGCAAGTACGCTGGTCATATTAGTTTACGAGCATAATAACATTAAGATTATGTTTTGGAGAACATTTTTTTAATAACCGTTTTTCTGTATCTTTTTTATTTTGTTTGAAGAAGACAAACTATCTCCCAAGTAATGGTTCGTTCTTACTTACGATAAACCTCAAGTTTTAAGCTTCACGTTGCTGTGAAAAATGCAATAATAACACATTTTACTTAACTGAAACTTATAATATAGCTGTATGAAACAGTATTAACAGAATTCTGGAGTAATTTCAACGATCCTTTGGTTTCTCACAGCAACATATTGCTTTAAAATATAGTTCCCTTAAAACTTAAAATTTTCAGTTGTTTCCTTCTCAAATGGTTCGTTTATATAACTTATACAGGGACATCATTTTATTTTTACTAACATTTCTAATATTAACATGGCTATACCTTTGGATCAATGGTTAAGAACCGAAAACACCGTTTGCTATCCCCTTCCACGATTGGAGTTCGATGATACTGACGCAATATACAAACAAATCACTTTACTAGGTATAGAGGGGAAGAAAAGTACCGTAGAAATGGGTAAAGTCGATCAGTGGGTGTATAATCGATCATTTGCGATTTTTATTGAAAATTATGTACTATCTCAGTTACTTGTTAAAATTTTGTTATGCTGATTTCATTGCCTGTCATTGCAAATGTAAGCGAGAGGGACAACAAAAAGCCTGCGCATGCCAACAATGGGAACACTGTGTAATTATCGTTGAAGTGAAAATGATTATTCTCAACTTTTTCTCTTAAACGAAAACAAAGTCTTACAAACTCTAAATTATCGTCAGCAGTGAAAGGAGACAAGAAGTAATTTTGGTTGAGATTGTATCCTGAAATAATAGTTTTGCAGTTCGTAAATGTTAGTATTGAAACTTATTATTTTCAAAAAACTTGTACCTTTGTAGGGTTAAATCGATCATGCCATCGACCTACTCGAAGCAGATAGGACCAGCAGGAAGAATAAATTTTTTCACCGAAATACCTCCAACTAACACTTATAAACAGAAAAGTGTCATAGTATAGCTTATATTGATGAGATAGTGGGGAAAGAGGAAGACGAATTTATGGTGAATTTCTTGCGTAAGAGAAGCACTGCCAAAGGAACGTATTTTGTATACTCCTCTGTACCTGACTATGGGAACAACGTAGTTTCTAAAGTGACGTGAGGAGGGGGAGATTTCAAATAACATCTGACATAAACCTAAGCAATGTTGAATAGCATTTTAGATTATAATTGAATTGTGGTATTTCAATGTAAATTTTGAATTCTTAAATTTTTGTTTGTTGATATTTATTTATTTATTTAACCTGGTTGATATTTGAAGTATTAATTTTTTATGTTTTATATATTGGCAATCATAGTCACGTTTGTACAGTGGAGACCTATAGGCCTAATTGAAGCGAATTGTATGATCACAGTAACAAAATATACACTATATAATCCTATGGACTTATATAATAGATTATTATTGTTTTCTACACCCCTTATAACAAATAAATTACATGTAATACACTTAATTTGTTTTTAAATACATAAACAGTGATCGACTTTACTTCGCAATATTTTAAAATCGATCTTAAACTAAAAATGCAAAGGTGATCGACTTTACCCTATTTAAACAGGTAACTTCGATCACAAGTAAAATAAAAAAAATCAAATTTTGGTAAATTGTAATTCACTTCTTGTAATGTGATTTCATAAGTGAAGGATATGACGACAAAATACTATTTTCTGAGGAACTTCGCTCCATTGCATAACCTCAATATCATTAAAAATTGCAAAATTTTGATCGACTTTACCCTCTTCTACGGTAGTTCATCCATTTACGTAAACTAGGAAATATCACGCTTTTAAGTTTGATAATTTTCATTGGGTTTTTGTTTAATCAAAATACAGTGCAGTACTAACAACGAGTGTTTATACTCACGAACTGAGCTGTCCATGCGGATGTATTCATTATGCAGTGTATATTATACTGTCTACAGCACATAAGCGTACACTATAGAGAATGAAGTTAAATTAAAAAATAATCATAATAAGGATATCTGAACACATTTTTGAAAATGGTGGCCGTTCATTTCGATACTGGTTTCAGTTCTGATGTGTGTAATTCCAATTACCAGTTTCGTCCTTCGTACCAGTAACTCATGTTGAAATAATTCTGTACCTATTCTATAAAAGAGTACCTTAGCACTTTAAATTCAATCTTCACTTCTGCCCGATCCGAAAAGATAAAATTATTCAGACATGCTATCTACCGTCCGCCCAAGTGGTTATGTCGCAGGGTGTAGAAAGGGTGAAAATCACGTAATAGTTAATTACTTAACGAGGTCCTTTTACTTAAGATATTTTAAACAGTTGTAGGGATATAATATTACGTAGACGTCCAATTCCTAACAGAAATTAATGTTCTCAGAAAAGAGCTAAGACAGGCAAGCCACTAACTAGCCTTTACAGAGAGGCGAATAGAAGCAGGTGGGGGGGGGGGGGGAACCGGGATGCGACGTAGGCAAATGGACGACAGTACCTGTGCGAAAATTATTCAATATTGAAAGATCTTTCGTCACTGGAAAACGTGAACATATTTTTGGAACGTACTGTTTACTATGACCATAAGGCTACTATGACTGTATATGCGGTCTTGGATCTGTGTGGAGGACGGTTGAACTTCATTAGTAGAAGGGGTCGGAGTGAAGTATATTCAAAAACTCAAGTACAATAAAAATTGAAGTAAAAATAAAATGATGTCCCTATACAACAAATCCATTTTCTTCGTATTGTCTCAAGTGCACTTCAGAACGGTATATGAGAGCAGTCGAAACAGAACGAATTTCAATAAGTCCCTTAGCGATAGCTTGTGTATCTGTGCTCTATGTCTCTGAGCATGCGCAGTTTATTGTATCTATTCAAGGGCCTATTACTTTTTTCTGACAGAAACAGCAGTGAGGAACAACATGAGGGACGCGGCAACACAGGTGCCCGAGGTGATGGAGAATACCAACGAAGAGACTCATACAACACCAACTACTCCTCCTGAAGGTAAGTTATTGTTCACAACAGTGCCGCGTAGTAATATTTCAAAGTAGGGAAGCAGCAACTAAATACAATGAATATTTACTTACTCACTGACTGGCTATTAAGGAACCTGGAGGTTCATTGCCGCCCTCAAATAATCCCGCCTGAGCAAGATTAATCCAGTCTCTATCATCTTATCCCACCTCCCTCAAATCCATTTTAATATTATCCTCCCATCTACGTCTCGGCCTCCCCACAGATCTTTTTCCCTCCGACCTCCAAAATAACACACTATATGCATTTCTAACTTTGCCCATATGTGCTACATGCCCTGCCCATCTCAAACGTCTGGATTTAATGTTCCTAATGATGTCAGGTGAAGAATACAATGCGTGCAGTTCTGTGTTGTGTAACTTTCTCCATTCTCCTTTAACTTCATCCCTCTTAGCCCCAAATATTTTCCTAAGAACCTTATTCTCAGACACTCGTAACCTATGTTCCACTCTCAAAGTGAGAGTCCAAGTTTCACAGCCATAAAGAAGAATCGGTTATATAACTGTTTTATAAATTCTAAAATCAGATTTTTGACAGCAGACTGGATGATAAAAGCTTCTCATCTGAATAATAACAGGCATTTCCCATATTTATTCTGTGTGTAATTTCTTCCCGAGTATAATTTATATTTGTTACTGTTGCTCCCAGGTATTTGAATTTTTCAACCTCTTCAAAGTATAAATTTCTAATTTTTATATATCCATTTCGTACAATATTCTCGTCACGAGACATAATCACATAGCCTACTTTGTCTTTTCGGGATTTACTTCCAAACCTATCTCTTTACTTGCTTGAAGTAAAATTCCCGTATTTTCCCTAATCGTTTGTGGATTTTCGCCAAACATATTCACGTCATCCGCATAGACAAGCAGCTGATGTCACCCGATGAATTCCAAACCCTCTCTGTTATCCTAGACTTTCCTAATGGCATACTCTAGAGCAGTGGTCGTCAGCACTCCTGAAGTGGGTAGAGTGCATGGAGGGTAAGGAACTTTGCTCCGTCGTGCACAAGGGATAGAGAGACAGCATACCCGCCAGCAGCGACGATTGCACGCTAGGACTGTGTCTTGTCCGCAGGTAAGAGACGCTTGCCCGAGCGTGCAGTGTTTTGATGACCGCTGCTCTAGAGCAAAGTTAAAAAGTAAAGGTGATAGTGCATCCTTGAAATACAATTAACACATTTTAATTAATTGAAACTTATAGTATAGCTAAATGAAACATTTTTAATAGAATTCTGGAGTAATTTCAACGATCCTTTGGTTTCTCACAGCAACATATAGCTTTAAAATGTAGTTCCCTCAAAACTTTAAATTTTCAGTTGTTTTCTTCTGGAATGGGTCGTTTATTTCACTTATAGGGGAGACTCGTCCAATTTGGCAATATTTGTATTTTGACACAGTTTGTAGTTACATATTCTGAAATTAAATATTCCTCTATTATGGAATGTCTTTACGCATTAAATCCCAATAAACCTCTGAAAGAAAATTCTACATTTCTAAATTACTTTACACATAACACACTAATAAATAACAAATTACATGTTTCCTTATTTGGTACTTCATCAGGATAAATTGACAATAGTAAAGGGGTAATTTGGCAATAGGATTAAAAAGTAATTTTTTCAAAATAAAACAGTGGTACAAGGTTTATAAGACTTGATTTACTCGGACAAGAAGTCATTAAACATCATAAACACACACACACACACACACACACACACACAAAAGAATTGAATGGATTTTTCCGACCACTATTATTAACTATATTGAAGGGTTGTCTTATAATTTCTTTTGCCGATAGCCCAAACCCAAGTTCTTGCATTTTGATTACATATGTCACCAGTTTTTTTATCTTCCTCAACGGTTAGAGCTATGGGTCTTCCTTTCTTGGGAATGACAACGTCATCGGGTCCTGAGGACGCATACAAAAACCTCTTTAAGTTGTTAAAGGGCACACTGTACTTCTTAGAAGCCTTATAAGTCGACGATCTATCTTTCAAAACACTCCCGACCGCAGTCCGCAAATCATCTTTGGAATATTTTTCAGAATAATGTCCTCGTTCCCTTGGCATATCTGCAACACACCACACACAGTGCTGTATTGAAGACTGTAAAAATCCCTCACATGTCCCTACTCTTAACTTTTACCATCGAGTAGACATTCTTGTTCAAAGAGAGGTGCAATATGTCACTATAAAGGAAAATGGCTAATTCACACTACCCTGGAGAAGACATTTTTTGCTAAGAAGAACATAAAACGAGCTAAGGCCTGATGAGTTATTTAACAGAAAATATTAATAAATGGCTTACCTTATAGTATGGAATCTCAGCTTTTGATATGTAATGCACAAACATATGTAGGCAATGAAGAACACTTTCTATCCGTCTTTGTTTACACACGTCCACACAACCACCACGTCAACAGGAAGTATTCAACACTTCTTTCTATTAGTAACAATATCTGTCACTATAATGCGCGGATTCGAATGAAACGAAAACTAAAAGTACAGTCAGATGTTGCACTATATGAAGGTGTCATTGAACGTCTTAAAACTCTGGAGGAAATTTGGCAATAAAAAAAATACAAGAATATTGCCAAATTTCCCATATTGCTAAATTTACCGTTTCCCCTACAACAAATCCATTTTCTTCGTATTGTCTCAAGTGCATTTCAGAACGGTATACGACAGCACTCGAAACAGAACGAATTTCAGTAAGTCCCTTAGCGATAGCTTGTGTATCTATGCTCTATGTCTCTAAGCATGCGCATTTCATTGTATCTGGAAATTGGAATATTCAAGGGGCTATTACTTTTTTCTGACAGAAACAGCAGTGAGGAGCAACAAGAGGGACGCGGCAACACAGCTGCCCGAGGTGATGGAGAAGACCAACGTAGGAACGCAGACAACACCAACCACTCCGGAAGTACCTCCGGAAATAACAACTACTCCGGAAATAGCAACTACCGGTACTCCTCCAGCAGGTAAGTTATTGTTCACATCAGTGGCGCGCAGTAATATTTCAAAGTAGGAAATGAGTAACTAAATATAATGAATATTTAGAAAAAATATTGCTACTCATCTGTAATTTAAATTGCAGAACGACCTTCGCGTTTTGAACCACTTGGTATAATGCTCCCGGTATATCTTTAACGATAGCGACCGTTAGATTGGAAGTAGTTGGTGCCAACTGTGGATGCGATACATTTACATTAGGTACAATACTTTAGTTGTAGTTCGTAATATTTAATTTTAAAATTTGTACTTGATGCTAAGATGTTGGTAAATTAAAATTAAATTCCTCGATTTCAGTATAGTCAGTAGTTTCTTTAGATACGACTGTACTATCAACAAAGGAAAGAGCCTAATGCTTTGTTTTCATATGGAAAAGAAATAGTAAAATGCATAGTTAATTTTAAATGATGGTTTACAATATTCCGCTCTCTAAATTATTTCACCGAATAGTAGAGGATCTGTCATTGCAATTTTATAACATAAAACATTTATATTTGTCTAAATCTTGAAGAATAACGTGAAGAAATCTCATTACATATTAAACAAATGTAATACTCTTGTATTCGAGAGCAATTACAGTATTTTACTGAAGAAATATATGAACATAATAACGGAAATTAAAATAGGAAACAGAATTGAAATTGTACTCAACAGAGACATAGACTTCACAATATATACAACGGTGAAATATTAAACAGTCGATAATTTCTTTACTTACACCGTAGCTAAAGAAACTGAACACTTTGATATTGCAACACCAGAATGAAGGATAAAATCGTAATTTCTGAAATAACAATAAATGTTACTATTGTCTGCATATTCAACAACTGTTATGCTACAACAAAGTAGACACAGAAATAGACTTCAGAATATCCATTTTTGAAAAATTGCATCATTTCAGTGATTTAAGAAAGTTACAACATCTAACACTGGAAAATCGTTCGAATTTTTATGTTTGCAATAAAAAATTACGATTCTTCTGCTGTAACAGAAAACTCACAAGACTTTATGAACAAAACCGAAGTGGGACTAAACTGCAATGATATGCAACGAAAAAGTGACTTAAGATAGAGGACAAATGACTTCTGGATGGAAGATAGTCGTAAAACAAGAAGCCACGCAGTCGCCTTAGTCTATTCATATTGCCAAATAGCGAGAACTGCATGGAAAGAGATCTCCATCGCCTCACTATGACAGACTGTGAAAATAACTCCTGATATTATTATGATGAAGACGATATTGTATTGTACGACGATCTGAATCAGTAACAAGAACAATGGTGAAAAGTGACAACAGAATGTAATAGGAAATGCCACAGAACATAAAGCATACTTTAAAAGGAAACGAAAATATCATGCTTGAAATGTAGGAGAAATGATTACGGTAATAAAAATGTACACTCTAGGACAGACGGAACAATTCTGTAAAATTACATATTATATAAATGTAATAATTGCCAGCATATCAAGGAAAGCGTCCACACCGGTGGAGTACCGGTTAGCGTGTCTGGTCGCGAAACCAGGTGGCCCGGGTTCGATTGCCGGTCGGTGCAAGTTACCTGATTGAGGTTTTTTTCCGGGGTTTTCTCTCAAGCGAATATGAGCAAATGCTGTGTAACTTTCAATGCTGGACTTCCGGACTGATTTCACCGGCATTATCACGTTCTTCTCATTCAGACGCGCAGTTAGCACAGCCTGTGTGTAACCTGGCTATCAGAGCAAATAAAGATATTCAGGCGTTTGCATCATCTATTTAGATTTCACGGAGCGCAAAATGGCTGCTCGTGACGTAGAAGGAGCGTGAAGCAGTGTTAGGTCGACTTCTAATTTTATAACAAAAAAAAACATGTATAGGCTTATGTATATTAAATAGCGGTATATTCAAAATACGTGACATTGATGGTGATGATAATAATAATAATAATAATAATAACAATAATAATAATAATAATAATAATAATAATAATAATAATAATCTAATGGTATAAATAATCATACCGGTACCAATATTTTGAAGACAAGTTGAATCCTTCTGTTCATGGCAACGAATTTGTCAGTAACATCGTTGTGGAAAGGCTGATTTTTTAATTATTTTTTTGCGCATTTTGTTTCTGCATGGAAATATTTGCGATTGACGACATGGAAATATTTGCGATTGACGAGAGTCTTTGTTGTGACATGCAACTACGCAAATAGTTTTTAATGTGAATCATGTAAGGAAAACTACTTTACGCGGACAAATTTGTTTATAAAGAGCCCAAATCCCTAAAGCACACTGATTTTATCAACAAATATTACTCTTAATTATTTAAAATAGTCCTAATAATTAAAGCAATAACTAAGAACAGTAGAGAAAATAATTAACGCACACAACGCGATCTTTATGCACACTCTCTCACGAAACCGCGGAAAATTTAATTTTGAATATAGGCTACAGTAGTACCCACAACGCTAACACCATAACCGTTTTTTTTTTTTCAATTCCTCTTACATTATATTTCCACTTTTCTCAAGACTGGTGCTTCCTTCTTCAGCAAATCAATTCAAAAATTACAGATATATTTATTTAATTTAACTTATCTATGGGCGATTCATCCATCGTACCGAAAGTTGTCTTACATTTTTGCTATCGTATATACATCTAGACCTATATGCAGCGTCCTACAAAAGAAAAAAAAACGTATAGTCTACAACAGACAAAAAGAATGGCATCAAGCATTTCTTCATATATTTCGTTGCACTGACATGCATTGATTGATTATATTGTACTGGAGTAAAAAAGGTATCCCCGTAACATGCCATGAAGGCACTTGGGGGGCATGGAGGTAGAGCCCCATGCTTTCCATGACCTCGGCACTAGAATGAGGTGGTGTGGTCGGCACCACGCTCTGACCGCCTTTTACCCCCGGGAAAGACCCGGTACTCAATTTTATAGAAGGCTGAGTGAACCTTGGGGCCGTTCTGAAAGTTTGGCAACGAGAAAAAATCCTGTCACCACCTGGGATCGAACCCCGGACCTATTGTACTGGAGTATCTTAATAATCTAACTTTTATAAGTTGAGAAAAGATATGAATTGGAAACCTAAATGTTGATTCAAGTGGAAGAGAATGAAGATTATTTGAAATTGACAAAGAATAACGCACTGCCCATATATGGAAAGGAGGTTGGGTTGGGCAGGGCGGAACTCGACATGCAGCCACCTCCACGTGGTGAGTTCATAGAAAATGAAACAAGCAAAGAGCTGCATCTCAACTGTAAAAGGTGGTAAGAAAATATGTAGAGTGTTCAATAACTGTAACTTCACACACTAAATCCTTAAGGTAGAAGGAACAGAATATTCCTTCGCCATTTGTTCTTTTTATTTAATAAGAAATCGATTTCATTTCCAGAAAAAATTGCTACATCGCAGTAAATTCAGTAGCACTTGCCAACAGACGGAAACACTCTTCCCTGCTGGACTTATGGCAGTCACGAGGAGACTGCCCTTCTGCCCTTACACCCTGTCCCCGCGGTGCTCAGCTCTAAGGTGAGTACACATGTTGTAACAGCGTTGCAAAATAGCCATTACTTAAACTGATTTACTATTAACAAAAGTGTTAAAATAGTTACTCTTAAACCGTAAATGTAACAACATTATGCAAAATTATTTATTGCCAATGATAAGTGTAATGTAGATATGTTTACAAAATGTATATTTGTAAATATGTTTAAAAGGTATTGGTATCTGAAATAGTCGTATAATAGCTATTTATGCAACAAATTGCGAAATGAGAGCGTTTAAGTACGAGAAATGAAGACTGTCCACCTACACCAAGGGGAGGTGGACAACATGGCAAGTGTTTAAAACGCTAGTTTCGAATGTGTTTCATACAAGATTTTACAGAGAGTCGCTCGAGAATCCCTGATGTATTTATATTTGAAAGAGAATAAAATTATTGATTGGTTCTCTCACAATGGCGAACTTCTGATGATAAAGACGCATGGAAAGAGAGAAATTTCACGGCCTTCGGGTATGTATTCGTAGTAGACCATCGTGATTGTTTTGCTGGTTATTAGGAAGTTGTTTTCTGCTTGTCACGTAATTTGTAATATACAATTACTACAACGAAAATGATAAAATATAATTACGAAAATGAGTGATTCGAAACAGAATAATGTAAGTATCAAATCTGCAAATGTTGTAATTTCCAGTTTAAATAATTGTGTTGTGAATATTTTTATAATAAATAAATAGTTGGAATGCATGTTTTCAGAATTTATAATTAGCGTGTTTTTAAAGTACACTTACAGGCACGGAAATTTACTTTTAAGCATGCTAATTTATGGATGCGGAAATCAGTGACTTTCGATATGTTTAATTTGTAAAGTTTTCCTGTTGAAACACTCTGTCGTTGAAAGTAAGAAAACAAAATCCTGGCTAATTACAATAGTTTTTAATGGTTCTTTCAACTTCGACTCTATTTCCAGGAAACGAGCTCAGAACCATCGCTCATTGAGGTCTGTATAAGTACTGCTACCAGTCTACCTTCGCAGGCGGTGAGGCTGAATAGAACTTGAATGGCCGCCAACATGGAAATCTACGACTACCAGTGACGGCGTCTCCCTGCGTGCTGCAGCACGCCAGAAAATTATCGTCGAAATGGTATTTAAAACAACTCACACACAATACAAATTCTAGTTACAATAGTTCACTATTTTTTTTATAATTTAGTATTATAGACTCAATGGAATCCATCCTTACTCTCAAACGTAATCTTTTGAACAGTGAATATTTAACCTTATTGTCATTATATAAAACAGTCTTTTGAATAGATATATATTCAAACATTTCTCAAAAACCGTAACCAATAACTGTTTTTTATTGTTATATTCGTATTCAGGAGGCTCAAATTATATTGAAAACATGTATCACATGCCCAGCACAAAAGTTAAACTTTGTTACGCAGTGTAGCCTAACCGACAAGGAACATTTATGTGAAAGGATTTCTAAGCACGAATCTTCAAAATCGTATATAAATACATCAACATATGTAAATCTCAACTTGACCCTGTGTATTAGCAATCTGTAAGACGTCACAATCAAGAAGTAGACCTAGATAAAAACAGGAATATTCTTTCGAAAATGATTGAGTGCATTAAATTTTGTGATATATTTGAACTCGCACTGCGTGAACATGACGAAATACAAGAATCACAAAATCGCGGTATTTTTCTAGGCTTAGTGAATTTCATTTCGGAACTAGATAAAAATACATTGTTGAGAGACCATCTAAATAATGCTACAGTATTCAATGTTGACAGTAGAAAAAAGAACCTTTGCCACATTTCAATAAGGAAACTATTGATCGATTTGCGTGACTGAAAACCAGACGAATGAATTTCTTGTACAAATAATTGTTAGTATAATTAGTTATTGTAATTTAATGTAAATAATGTGACCTGTGAGCATATTACCGGCATTAGTTATATGGATAAGTATCTCATGAATAGGGCCCGGATTTTTCGAAAATGCATATGCGCATATGCAAATGCATATTTTGAGGGTTAGTTCATGTTTCAGCATTTATTTAGTTTATGTATGATCAATTATCTGACATTTCTGAACGAACTGTAAATCTAGTAATGAATTTGTATGTCGAACATCCTTTGGCACCACAATAGCCTTCCAATTTCAAGTGAAATGTTAACGTAACCATACTTCCAGTCTCACAATACATGCAGATAGATGGACGTTGCAGATTTTTTTTTCACAGAAGGAATTTCTTACATTCCTTTCTCAATGCAGTATCATCTCAAAGTTTGTGTCGACAGGACCGCAGGTGTTCATATGTTGACTTGTTTTTCATCTACTGATAATTTATGCGGTGTTCTGTCCGATTAAACTAAAAATGCCTAAAGATAAGTCCAGTAAATCCTTTTTAATGTAACAGGCAATAGTGACTATTCAGCTGACGGCGATGTAGTGTATTGTCAAGTATGTGAAAAGACTGTGAAATGCGAGAAAAATTTTTAACTAGAACAGCATTCGAAAACAACTGCACATCTCTGGTCAAAACAAAAGGGTATGAACACGCAACAGGTACTTTTAACTCAGACGAAATCACTGTCTGAAGTTAATACATTTTCCGCTGACTTTTGTAAAGCTTTTGTATGCAGAACATTCCGCTGCATAAATTAAATAATCCACAGCTACGATCATTTCTTCAAAAATATTGTCTTAATCAGAGGACACCGGATGAATCCACTCTTAGGAAAAATTATTTACTTTCGCTACATGCTTCTATCCTAGATTCAATACGGTCTGACATAGGAGGGAACTGCGCAAGGATTTTGGTTGATGAATCAACAGATTCGTGTGGCAGGTACATAGCGAACTTCATAGTGGGTAAATTATGTCCAAAACAAGCCAGCAAACCTCATTTACTTTCATGCAAAGTGTTGGAAAAAACCAACCACAGTACAGTTGCAAGATTTGGTTAGTGCATATTGTTTTGTTTTTAGTGCATATTTGCATGCATATTTGAGGTATTTTCAGTGCATATATATCCGGGTTCTACTCATGAATTACAGGATCAAGGAAGGAGGAACACAACGAAAGGAGAAACACATTTAAAGTGACGCTGTAGGCATACTTATTGTTTAAAATAGCATCGCAGCTAGTCCGGATTTATTTAACATAAATAATTTGTTGATCGTGACACAGTTTATGCGTGTATAAACTTGTAATTAAGTATATAGGCCTAATTAAATATATACACATAAATTAGACCTAATTATACAATCAATAATAATTTTACATGAATATGAACGTAGACCTATTTATATTGCATGAAGAACGGAATTCAAAATAAATTATTGAGGTACCTCACTAAAAAAATATATATGTACAAGCCGCCACTGATACAAGACCTGGGCAAAGCCCCTATATGACCTGCGATACACAGTGACCAGATTCGCGACGCACGGATTCCACTTCAAAGTGTGAAATATTAGGAAATATCACCAACCAGGAAACGAATGCGAGTGTTCATGGTGCGGAAAAAAATGCGACAGGTAGCTACCACGCAATGCGGTGTGAGAAGAAACAGTTACGTATCATTGACTCAGTTGAGTGCCGATTGATAGTGATTGTACATAAGTGGCGGCTCGTGACGTAAAAGGTGTGTGAAGCAGTGTTAGGTCGACTTCTAATTTTATAACAAAAATCATGTATTAGGCTTATGTATATTAAATACCGGTATATTTAAAATACGTCACATTGATGATGATGATGATGACGACGATAATAATAGTAATAGTAAGTCTAATAATAATAATAATAATAATAATAATAATAATAATAATAATAAAAAAATCATAAATTAACGGTAATAAATAATCATACCAATTTTTTAAGACAAGTTGAATCCTTCTGTTCATGGCAGCGAATTTATTAGTAACATCGTTGTGGAAAGGCTGATTTTTTCATAATCTTGTGCATAATTTGTTTCTGCATGGAAATAATTGCGATTGACGAGAGTCTTTGTTGCGACATGCAACTACGCAAATAGTTTTTAGTGTGATTCATGTCAGAAAAGCCTCTTTCCGCGGACAAATTTGTTAATAAACAGCCCGAATCCCTAAAGCACACTGATTTTATGAACAAATATTACTCGTAATTATTTAGGCCCAAAATAATCCTAATGATTAATGTTGCTGTTGTTTTCTAATGCCAGGGGTTTGACAATAAAGTCATTTGACCTCTTGCACTCCAATATTTTTCAAAGATATTATCATGACCAGCCAATGAAGCACAGATTTTGAGGTGTTCCGAATCCATTTCTTGCTCTGAGTTGCACAATGGACAGTTAGGAGATTGATATATTCCAATTCTATGCAGGTGTTTAGCCAAACAATCATGGCCAAATAATTAATGTAATAAGCACAGTAGAGAAAACAATTTCAATACACACAACTCGATCTTTATGCACACTCGCTCACGAAACCTCGTAAAAATTTAACTTTGTGTATAGGCTACAGTAGTACCTACAACGCTAAGACCGTAACCATGTTTTTTCAATTCCTCTTACATTATATTTACACTTTTCTCAAGCCTCGTGCTTGCTTTTTTAGCAAAACAGTTAAAAGGATTACAAATATATATTCATTTAGTATAACTTTCCTATGAGCGAAATTAATTTTACGCTTTTAAATTTCTGTAATTTTCATTGTTAGAGTTGGCTACCCTGAATAGTCCCTTTGCCGTTGATTGGCGGAACGTTGTGAATTCGTCTCTTCTACTATTTCACGTCTGACCAAAGCCACGATACTAACTGTTGTTGCGAGGTGACGGGAGTAGCCTTGTTGCCATGGTAATCATAGCTGAATGAAACATTAACAGGAGGAAAATCGAGCTCACATCACCGGCGCAGAACTTCAACGTATCGCAGTCTTGTTGCTACGGTAACCATAGCAAGCGAAATAGATAGTTACAATGCAAGAATTGGATTCACCGACGCCATGTTTGTTAATTCTTCAGCGCGACGCGACTTTTGAACGTACATAAATATAAATATCATAAAATCAGTCGCACTCTGATGTATAGTAAAGGTAAAGTAAATTTTTCAATTTTTTAAAATTCTATGGTGAAGTTGTGCTTCACTTGGTTCACCTGAAAAGCCGCCTCTGTTGTACATAAATGCATATTTCATTCATTCATTCATTCATTCATTCATTCATTCATTCATTCATTCATTCATTCCTATTTTCTTACAAATCTCCACTTGTATAAATTAATTCAGAAAATAGAGGTATAATAAGACATTTAGTTATTTCCTCATAGCACATAGTGGTGCGCGACCCTGATAGTTCGTTACTTTTAAGTAAATAAAAGTTGATTTTATCTATCTATCTATCTATCTATCTATCTATCTATCTATCTATCTATCTATCTATCTATCTATCTATCTATCTATCTATCTATCTATCTATCTATCTATCTATCTATCTATCTATCTATCTATCTATCTATCTATCTATCTATCTATCTATCTATCTATCTATCTATCTATCTATCTATCTATCTATCTATCTATCTATCTATCTATCTATCTATCTATCTATCTATCTATCTATCTATCTATCTATCTATCTATCTATCTATCTATCTATCTATCTATCTATCTATCTATCTATCTATCTATCTATCTATCTATCTATCTATCTATCTATCTATCTATCTATCTATCTATCTATCTATCTATCTATCTATCTATCTATCTATCTATCTATCTATCTATCTATCTATCTATCTATCTATCTATCTATCTATCTATCTATCTATCTATCTATCTATCTATCTATCTATCTATCTATCTATCTATCTATCTATCTATCTATCTATCTATCTATCTATCTATCTATCTATCTATCTATCTATCTATCTATCTATCTATCTATCTATCTATCTATCTATCTATCTATCTATCTATCTATCTATCTATCTATCTATCTATCTATCTATCTATCTATCTATCTATCTATCTATCTATCTATCTATCTATCTATCTATCTATCTATCTATCTATCTATCTATCTATCTATCTATCTATCTATCTATCTATCTATCTATCTATCTATCTATCTATCTATCTATCTATCTATCTATCTATCTATCTATCTATCTATCTATCTATCTATCTATCTATCTATCTATCTATCTATCTATCTATCTATCTATCTATCTATCTATCTATCTATCTATCTATCTATCTATCTATCTATCTATCTATCTATCTATCTATCTATCTATCTATCTATCTATCTATCTATCTATCTATCTATCTATCTATCTATCTATCTATCTATCTATCTATCTATCTATCTATCTATCTATCTATCTATCTATCTATCTATCTATCTATCTATCTATCTATCTATCTATCTATCTATCTATCTATCTATCTATCTATCTATCTATCTATCTATCTATCTATCTATCTATCTATCTATCTATCTATCTATCTATCTATCTATCTATCTATCTATCTATCTACCTACCTACCTACCTACCTACCTACCTACCTACATACCTACCTACCTACCTACCTATATATCTATCTATCTATCTATCTATCTATCTATCTATCTATCTATCTATCTATCTATCTATCTATCTATCTATCTATCTATCTATCTATCTGTCTGTTTATCTATCTGTCTATCTATATATATATCTATCTATCTATCTATCTATCTATCTATCTATCTATCTATCTATCTATCTATCTATCTATCTATCTATCTATCTATCTATCTATCTATCTATCTATCTATCTATCTATCTATCTATCTATCTATCTAAATCTAATCTAATCTAATCTAATCTAATCTAATCTAATCTATCTAATCTATCTAATCTAATCTAATCTAATCTATCTAATCTATCTATCTATCTATCTATCTATCTATCTATCTATCTATCTATCTATCTATCTATCTATCTATCTATCTATCTATCTATCTATCTATCTATCTATCTATCTATCTATCTATCTATCTATCTATCTATCTATCTATCTATCTATCTATCTATCGCTCGTGTGTTGTAAGCAACGAGTTAGAAAGTTCTAACTTGTTGATTGTAAGTTTAATTTACAAGGTCTACCAACAACATAACAAGGTTGTAAAAACATGATCGGCCAAAAAATAAATAACCGAAGGAAAACAAAACCTTTTGCGATTGGCTCAAAACATGTTAATAATAATGGAAGAACTATTAAAACTATTGTAATATGACCAAAAATATTCTTGTCTACCATTTTTGTTTAATCATATCATGACAATGATGCGGATGTGTGTATATCTAAACGACATTTCATACCAGTTGAGAGGATGCGAAGGCATTTCTTTCCCCTTCTTCTTGCCTTGAGTCCGTCAGTAACAGAACGGTAGCTGTTACCTCTTATGCTTGCACCCCCCTAAGTTCTATACACAAGAAAATAAAATATTAATAAAGTACATAAGTGGATATAAAATACAGTGACACAGGTGTTTGACAATTACATATTTCAGTATATTTTAGTGTTGTTTTTACAATATTTTCAACTAATAATTAATTAAATTGAGGAATGTTAGTTCGCATTATGAAGTCGGGGGGGGGGGGTGACACAGTGCAGATTGTCCTAGTGCAGGCCTGCAGAACTCGTAAGAAGGGGAAATATGACGTCAGCCTCACTCCACTTCCATTGGGGATGATCGACTTCTGCGTAGAGTTATTTACCTCCTCTTGTCGTCAAAGGTCCATCAGTGGTGGCATATAATTTTCAAAGAGGATTTTAATAAATTCATTGTTTTTATAATGCGTTATCTCGTTTCAAGTTTTACAATTATGCTAGATTTCCTGTCGGTAGTTTCTCTGAGATTTCTTTGCACCTAACCTGCTTTAGATTTTCCAAAAACTTTCCACCTATCATCACCTACGGAAACATAAATTTATAGCATTTAAGTAATGAACCTTGAAAGTCACTATTAATTTCAATTCAAAATGAACACAACGAGTGACGTCCTTAATTTTACAGTAGGCTATATAAATAAATAAATAATCAATATACAGTTCGTAATAATGAGCTTACCGGAAAGTTTGTGCACTCCATAATTCTTAATAGAGACTTTGTTCAAATGTGGTTTAATACTCAAATGACGAGTGGAAATAAATTGGATGGGACACAGTAAACAAACAATTATTTCGTCTTCAACAAGAAAATTATCATATTACCATTTCCTTTGGAAGTAGTATTCCTTCACGGGTTTAGATTTTGCCATGTTTCAGTTCTCTTTAAACTGCAGTACGCGTATTATTTGTTTGTTTACTTATTTACGAGGCGCATCCAGAAAGTAAGTTTCCCGATTTTTTCCCCTTGAAAGTAAACGTAATTAGTCGTGTCAATTGCGCATGCGTAACAGATCTATGACGTATCAATCATATGTCAACCGGACAGGTCCCGCCTGGTACCAGTAGTGTGGCAGCAGTGGTCCGAAATGGAAGCTCTTATTCCTTCTCCCGCCGCCCTCGAGGTTCGGTCGGTGATAAAGTTCTTTAATGCACAAAGCGTTGCGCCAATTGAAATTCATCGGCAGCTCTTTCAGGTCTATGGGCCGAACATCATGAATAAGCAGATGGTGCGTCGCTGGTGTAGGCAGTTCTCCGAAGGTCGTCAAAGTGTCCATGATGAAGAGCGCAGTGGGTGACCGTCCATCATCAATGATGATCGTGTTGAGCTGGTGCGGCAGTGCATCATAGAGAACAGTCGCTTCACGATTACGAGCTGAGCAGCCATTTTCCGCAGATATCGCGATCCTTGTTGCATGAGATTGTCACTAAGCACCTGCTGTTCAAAAAAGTGTGTGCCAGGTGGGTGCCGAAAAACCTGACACCCGAACACAAAATACAACGTTTAGGAGCAGCACTGACATTTCTGCAACGGTATCACGATGACGGGGACGAGTTCCTCGACAGGATCGTCACGGGCGATGAGACTTGGATTTCGCACTTCACCCTGGAAACCAAGCAGCAGTCAATGCATTGGCGGCATAGTGGATCTCCGGTCAGGACGAAATTCAAACAGATGCTGTCGGTACGGAAAGTGATGCGCACGGTGTTCTGGGACAGGAAGGGCATTCTGCTCATTGACTTCCTTCCAAGAGGTGAAACAGTGAACGCTGACCGTTACTGTGAAACACTGCGAAAATTGCGACGTGCCATTCAAAACAAGAGGCGTGGAATGCTTACTGAAGGTGTTGTGCTCCTCCATGACAATGCTCGTCCACATACGGCTCGGCGAACAGCAGCTGTTTTGACGGAATTTGGCTGGCAGTTGTTTGATCATCCACCCTACAGTCCTGATCTTGCTCCCAGCGATTTTCACGTTTTCTTGCACTTCAAGAAATTACTGTCCTCCGGTGAGCGTTTTGGCAACGACGAAGAGCTGAAGACGTCTGTCACACGCTGGTTCCATTCACAGACGGCAGAGTTCTACGACAGAGGGATACAAAAGTTGATCCCACATACGACAAGTGTCTCAGTTCTGATGGTGGCTATGTTGAAAAATAGCTGAAACATTGCTGTACCTGTTGCCAATAAATGTTTTCCTGAAAGTGTGTGTTCTTTTTTTTTTTAAATAGGGAAACTTACTTTCTGGATGCGCCTTGTACTTATTTTCTTATTTTTGCTTGTTTACTTATTTAGGCCTACCTATTTATGTATATATTTATTTATTTACTTATTTATTTATTTACGTATTTACTTATTTATTTATTTACTTAATTTTTACTTACTTATTTATTATGTATTTATTTATTTATTTATTTATATATTTATTTATTTGGCTGGAGTGCGTTACAATGTTGAATGACAGCATTGACATCCGGTCATATAGCTATCACTTACTTATTACCGTACAATTCATTTATTGTCCTATTATTAGTAAAACCAGTTAAGACCAGTAATACAAGTTTTGTAAAAACAGGAATTAAAACTTTATTAATGCACGAAAAATCATAATAAATTCTTCAAATAAAGTAATTGGTTTGCTGCCTGCAAGCAACATTTCGAACTTATTTCATTTTAGTAGAATACAGAGCACGGAAAGACATGTCAGGGACTGTACGTAACTTATTTTACACAAACAGTGGATTTAATCGGCTTTACTAGTAATAGGACGATATACACATTACATTATTACATTATTAGCACACATAGGCCTATATTTTTAAATTTATTTTACATGTCTTTTAATTTATTTATTTCCCTCATTAATTTTCTCTTACTTTCTAAAGGTATGTTTCTAATGATTTTATTATCTGTTCATTTGTAATTCTTGATAGCGTATTGTATACCTGCCGCCGCGAATGAATGTTAATGCAGCCGAGCGTAACTAGAACGTCATGACCGCGCTGGTAGAAAAGGTGGGTGGGGTAAAAAAGGGGAGTATAGCAGTGCTCTCAGGAGCTACTGTTCTGCAAGCCTGTCCCAGTGTATATGCGTAGAGTACCAACTAGCGGTGAAGAAAACATTTATCTTCTGCTCTCAGTAGCATTTTAATGTGCCAGTTGATATAAACAACAATAAAATGAAACAGAAACGCTTACTATAGATTTTCGAAATATAGAGTACCGGTAAAAATTTTCAATAATAAGAATTTTCACTACGTTCAAAGTCAATTAGCCGAACGTTAGTAAGATGGACAGTAGCATCTTCCCCTTCACGGATGGTAAGGAGTGTGAGTAGAGGGGAAAGCCAATTAACCAAACTGAAATGGGGATTAATGCCTATCGACTTCACTTACGTGATTCGGAGTCCGCACATTGCGGATAGATGGCAGCACTGTGACCCATTTTCAATTTGTACACCACTTCGGTTGGCCACACTGTACATGATGAGTATTTGTGAAGAGTTTTGTGGTGTACTAGAGTGACTGTATGTGTAAGTGTAGTCAGGAGCGGTTACAAGGGGGGGTCTGGGGGGCTACAGACCCCCCTATCAATTCAAATACTTTTTTTTTATTTAAAATGTACAAAGCATTATTTTTTTCATTCATATAACTTATATGATTTCTTCACTCTCTAAACTTCATATTATTTTGCTATTTTACTTTCGCATACAAACTCTCTTTACAGTTAGCAGTGAATAGATCAGGTAAGTGGTCGCATTCCTTAGGGGTCGTTACCATGGGGTTTAACAATAGCTCGGACTTTGGAACGGAAAACTAACGGTAACCACCCCTACCACACTGTAGCTAGGCCGCTACCAATACCTTTGTTATCGTACTTTACAATAGCCACTACATTCGACTTCTGAATTGAGACGAGAAGTGATCAGTCCGTACAGGTGAATTATTTAGTGTAACAGTTATAAGAAATTATAAAATGTCGAAACGTAAGTTTCAAACAAATATCTTACAATTCATCAAGAAGCCGTGTGGTGAAGTGAAAGAAAAGTGCAGTACGGATGACAATGATACAACTGATGAAGAAAAGTATATGCCTGTTAATACTGTAACAGTGGAATCGGTTATGTGCGGTGAAAGTTATGACGCTAGTTCGACGACTCATAATGTATTAGATATTGGTTGCTTAGTGGAAAAAGAAATATGCAGCGACGAGATAAAATACAAAGCTCTAACAAATCCTTGGGTTCCAGACGAAAAATATCCATTTCCGAAGATACTAGAATCGGGACAGTCTACACAATTTCAGCGTGCGTGGCTTAAAAAGTTTCCATGGCTCTCTTACAGTAAGAAGGATGAAGGTGTGTTCTGTCACGTGTGCGTTTTATTCGGACCTAAAGAGGGAGGGCGAAGCAAAGTCACGTTACAGAATTTAGTTACGAAACCTCTAAGTCAAAAAGGCCTCTGAAATATTCAGGAGACATTCAGAAAACAGTTATCACAAAACTGCTCTCTTAAAATGTGACAACTTTAAACGAGTGTTTGAAGGTAAGGTAGAGAACGTTCTGGTTCAATTGAATAATGAAGTGTTACAAACAGTGCGCGAAAACAGGATGAAACTTATCCCAATAGTAAAAACAATTATTTTGTGCGGCCGACAAAATATTCCATTAAGAGGACACAGGGATGATGGTGCGATTGACTTGGAAAGCGAAAATCAAAACGAAGGTAATTTCAGGGAGCTTCTAAAATATCGCGTTGATGCCGGTGATGAGATTCTGCATAGTCATCTTAAAAATGCCCCCAAAAACTCATCTCTAACAAGTAAAACAACGTAAAACGATCTCATAAACTGTTGTGGCACCATTATTGAAAAGAAAATTGTTGAATGAAACAACCGACATCAGTTCCAATGAGCAACTATCATTATGTGTGCGATTCGTAGACCGAGAAAAGTGTTACTTGCATGAGGAATTTTTGAGATTCGTAGTGGTGCAAGATTTAAGTGGAGAGGCATTGTCAAAAGTTGTTTTAAGTGAACTGTGGGACTTAGGTCTAGACATTTCGAATCTTCGCGGACAGGGTTATGACGGCGGTGCTAATATGTCGGGGAAGTTTCGCGGTGTCCAAGCGCGAATTTTAAAAGAGCAGCTTCTCGCATACTATATGCACTGTGCCTCACATTGCCTAAATTTGTCACTTTCAAAATCGTGCACTGTTCCCAGCGTTAGACAAACTGTAGACACAGTAGCTGAAATAGCAAAATATGTTAGGGAGTCTAGCAAGAGGTCAATCATGATGAAAGAAAAAATTAGTCAAATATGTCCTGAACACAAGAAAATTAAACTAAAGACATTGTGTGAAACAAGATGGATTGGACGGCATGACGCAGTGTTACAATTTTTAGACATTTTCTCCGCAGTTATATCATTCCTGGAAGATTTTGGATCCTATGGTACAAAGGCACATTTGATGCTTAACTCAATTCTAAAATTCGAGTTCATAATTTCATTGCATATTTTAGCAGAAATATTTGGAATAACACTGTGTGTTTCGCGGAAGCTACAGAGCCCAAATCTCGAACTAAGTCAGTGCTACCAGATGGTTGAATATGTCATGAATACTCTTCAGGCCTGCCGAGATAATAACACTTATAATTTTCTTTTTGAGAAGGCTGTTACATTGGCTCAATCTGTAGACGTAGAAGTAAATGTACCTCGAGTTGCATCCAGACAAATCCATCGTAATAATGTTGCGTCTAAGCCTCCTAAAGATTATTACCGCCTCGATGTATTTCTTCCTTTTCACCTTCTAAGCGACTTGTCAGTACGATTTTCGCCTGCTAGGCACAGTCATGTAATTAAACTCCAATCTTTGATTCCTACATTTTACACGATCCTGATAAAAATATCGATGTCATCCTACAAGCTGCAACGATTTATGAACAGGATCTGCCAGGAACTATTCCAGAGCTTAGAGGAGAGCTACATTTGTGGTTTCAATTTTGGAAGGAGCAAAAAAAAAAAAAAAAAAAAAAAAACCAGACACGGCTATAGAAGCTTTGCTGCATACTAGGAATAATTTCTACCCCAATATAAGAGAGCTGCTCACTATATTATGTGTCATGCCAGTGACAACTTGCACCGCGGAACGGTCATTCTCAACACTGAGACGTGTGAAAACCTACCTCAAATCGACGATGAACCAGGACAGACTGAATGGTTTGGTATTGCTCAACATTCATCGCAACATTGACGTAAGTCCGGACGAAGTCATGGAACTTTTCGCAAGAAAACATCCCGGGCGACTTCAGCTTCGTTAAACTGTAAGTAACATTTAATCGACTTTCCATACCAGTCACCATTTCCTTTAGAATTAGAACTAACTGAAGACTTAGAACCTAAGAGTGACAATATTGTTGTGGTTTATTTATTTGTTTTTAACTCCATTGTTCTGTGTTATGATTATACTACTGTATTCATATTGTGACAGCGACGTGAGATTCGAACTCACGACCAGCGTCCCGCGAGAGAGCACATCGCGCGGGCTTCACGGGGAAAGGGGCCTACACGCGAGGGGAGGCTGCGCGCGCAGCTGCTACTTAACGCAGTGAATGTGGAACGACCTTCCCGACTATTCCAGAAATCCGTCGAAGTGGAAGACTCGCGAATTTTCGAGGCTACGTCGCTGTGGTTATAAATTACGGTCGCGAAGGAACGACAGCAGTTTTCAGTTATTCAGTCAGTGAGAAAGCCAGAGCAAGCAAGCCAGACTTGTGTGCCGGAGTTCGACTCGAGTGTGCGTCCGCATCTGCGTCAGCATCCGAAGGCCTGAGTTCGAGTGCAGTGGATCGCAGTTGGAGGGACCTGAGTTCGAGTGCAGTGGACCGCAGTTGGAGGGACCCGAGTTCGAATACAGTGAACTGTCTCTGAAGGTCTGTGGTTCGAGATACTGTGAACTCGAGTGACTGAGATAGAAGAACTGTGAACTGAGAACTGATAGTTCTGATTTGTAAATAGTGCTTTGTAAATATTAGTTAAGATTAACAGTTCATTGTTGTGCGTAATAGTCCAAGTAAATTGTCATTGTCGTCGGTGGAGTGCTATAACGAATACTGTGTTGAGTGAAGATCCAATTGTTGACGAGAGCGTTTAAGGTGAATTGTAGAAAGGAATTATTGTTGTGACAAATAAATTACATTGTTGTTACTAATAAAGTTCACAATATGTTAATTGAGGGGTTGGGTGCAAGAAAGGCACTTCTCTCAAATGCAAGTTTTGAGAAAATTGATGTTGAAAATTCAAACCGTAATAATGTTATCTATGCACGCCTTTACATTTTGGGTACCGGTACCCTGACCTCTATGATCACAGTATTGAACTACAACTTTGTGATCATATGCATAACAGATCAGAGAACACAATAAAGCGTTTTACTCAAAAAGGGCACATCCTCTAAAATGCCCTTCTTGCACCCAGCCCCTCAATTATTATTAGCCCCCCCTATTATTAAATTCTAGATCCGCGCCTGATATAAAAGGTAAGTATCTCATATTGTGCTTTATGCTTGTTTAACTTACAGGTTTATTCTTGATATAATTCATACTGATGTAGTGAAATACGCTCATATTCTCATGTTTTTAGATAAATATGCCTGGCTGTGCTGCAGTAATTCAGCCAAGAAGGGCATGTTAATGAAGCGCTTCCAAAAAGATCCAGCAAGAAGAAAGGAATGGCATATTAAAATGAAAAGGGATAAGTGGAAGCCAATTGATTATTCATATTAATGTGAGGTATGTATTAAAATATAATTTGTGGAAAATAATAATACAAACAGCCAACAGATGTTAGGTCTAAGTATGATATCATAATATTCATTGTATAGATCTATTATGTTAATACCAATATAATTTTGATTTATTTAGGTTCACTTCGCTCCTGATATGTGGGAAAAAACTCGTGTTGATGGCACACGAAAACTAAAATCGAATGCTGTACCAACAATCTTCTTTTTCTCACCACCATCAGCAATGAAACGAAAACCTCCAATCAAGAGAAAAGCTTCAGCTCCAAAAGCCGCCAAATCTTCGTCAAGTAAGTAAATTGCTTTCCATTAAAATATTTTAAGAGGTCATTTTCATTTTAATATTCATATTGTTAATCCGATAAGTTACAGGCCTAATTACTACTATTAATCATAATTGTATGTGTAAATTATATTTCATTAAAAAATACATAAACCTAATGTTATTCTATACACATTACAATACATTATTATATTTTTGTGTATTTTAAAAGGATATTTTAAATTTAAATTATCTTCTAGTATACCGGTACCTTAAAATTTTAATATAAAACTTAGATTTAAACTGATGACACCTAGCAATGTAAATGGCGGAAACGTTTGTTAATTAAAAATTACATATTAATGTTACGTTATTTGGCGGAAATATAATATAGGCCTACACATAAATAATTTATAATAATAATAATGATAATAATAATAATAATAATAATAATAATAATAATCTTATATAAATTTCGGTACCCAATTTCTTAATACATGTTGTCCCTTATGTATGAACACGTAAGTTGCTTTACATTAACTTAACCTCCCTGTAAGTACTATTTGTATTACTGTGTATTTAATTGGTTTTAATGTTAAACGCCACACAACATACACAAAATTATATTCTGAATTAGGCTGAGATATAGTTAACACGAAGCATTTTCCACTGACCTTAGTGGTTTCAGCTGACGTCATTTATTTATTTGTGTTTATAGTCCCAGTCAGTGGGTGTGAAAGCCTCCTTCATCCAACAAACAGAAAATTACATTCGAAATTAGGCTAAGACATAGCCAATATGAAGTATTTTCTACTGACTTAGCTGCTTCCAGAAGTGGCCTCTGATCTGGTAGCTTCTATTGATGTGCATTTACAAAGAACACAAAATATTAAGTGAATATTTCGAATTAGTCTACCAAATCCCTTCATAACGTATTGGTAGAGCATCTGCCTATAAATCGAAAGGTTTTTGGGTCGATTCCCAGTGACTGCACGTAAGATAAATTGAAATGTATTAAGATTAAATATGAGATGAAAAATATAAGTAAGGAGTGGTGTAAGCAGGATAAAAAATAGATAAAGGAATAAGAAGAAGGAGAGGTAGAAAGAAAGAAAAAGATAGATGAAAAAAGAAACAATACAAAATTATACAATTTCTTACATACATATCAAGGTAAGTGCGAAAACGACATAGGAACATCGACTGGTACTAGGAAATTACATAAATTTCAAACAACACTGTTGGCTTAGAGAACAAAAAATGATGTCATACGAAGTGAGCTTACAGAATAATTATGTAGTCAGTATATGTTTGCCATGAAGAGGTATGACTCCCTTTCTCAATTTACCTCTACATTGTATTCGGTAGCAATAAATTTTCCCTTCATCTGACAGATACACAAATGCATAGAAGGAAGAAGGCTGCAGATTTTATCTTAAACTTTTATTACCTATTTTAATGCGTTCTATTGTATAATTCAAAATCAAAACTTGTTTTGCCTGTTTAGGTCCAGTTCTAGATTCTCAAGTGGTTCCACAAAATATGGCAGTTTCTATTGGCAGTGGTGCTGAATTACAACCGTCTTCATCACATGCAGCATCATCTTGTGAAATTCAACTCCTGAGTCTTCTGCATCAAGTGAGGACAGTGACAACTGCTGTGAGACTGAACAAGCCATACATGAAGAATCAACTACAAAACTGGCAAGGTATGAGAAACTATATTTAAAAGAAAAAAGGAAGGATGAAAACTACAAGAAACTTTTAAGGAATTCAACCAAAAGATTAAAAAACATGAAAAAGTGTAGTGTTGAAAATGATCTTTCTTTTGTAAATAAGATTTTTAATAATGATCAGATTATTTCATTACAAAGAAAGCAACAAGGAAAGACGAACATGTTTGTGAAATGGTCAAATGTGACTATTATCAAAGCCCTAAAGCTGAAATTTAGTTGTGGTGGAAGTGGATATGAGAAACTGCTCAAGCAAGGCTATCCATTGCCTTCTGTACGTCCTTTGCAGAGAAGATCACAGAATCTCAAATTTGATAGTGGGATTTTACATGAAGTTTTTGAATTTCTTAGAATAAAAGTGGAATCCTTCGAATCTCATGAGAAGGACTGTGTTTTAATATTAGATGAAATGGCTATCACTTCAGGGAATGTATATGACTGCTCCTTAAGCAAATACTTTGGGAATGTAACACTGCCCGAACACTCAGGCATGGCAACTCATGTTTTAGTTTTTATGTTAGGTGGTGTAATTACACGGTGGAAACAAGTAGTTGCCTATTATTACACCAGTGATTCAGTAAATGGTGCTACTTTTCAGTAGCGGCTCATACATATTTAATGCATAGTGCCAAAATCAGTGGTATATCCAGGATACCCTAAGGGGGAGGGTAACTCTTTTTCCTACTATAAGCAATAATAATAATAATAATAATTAGAGACGAGAATTCCATGCAAATGCATGTTTTTATAGGAACATAGGACATAGCTCAAACTTAGTACTTATCCATTTCATTACTTTCCGGTTCCAAATATGTGTACTTTTCCCGTGCATATTTGCATGTTTTCGACTTTTTAGGGATAAAAACATGCATAATGCATATTTAGGTAATTTTTAGCTTAATAATGCATACAATATACATTAAATTCAGTTTAAATGCATGTTTTAATGGTTTTGTGTGGACACCTTAGTTACTCGATTTTATGTCCCATATTTTAGCTTCAGAAATCAGGATTGAAGAAAAAAAAAGAAAAAACTAAATAACAGAAAAATTAAATAAAATGTTAAGATTTTCACAATAAGGTGTTAGAGGACCTTTCCCTGGACGGAAGTCCACTTTTACAACACTTTACCGACGATCCTCTATACACTGCGTGTCATAAATTTATTACGTTGGATATTTTGAGAATAGTAAGTAGAGAGGAAATATAGAGGGTTCAAGGAAATTGCCGACAAATAATTTAGGTCAAAAGCATCCTCTTTCAGGGAGGTTGTAAATTCTCTTCCTTTTCTAGTACTAGTAGCAATTTAGATTCTTCTAAAATTGGAATCACCGTTAAACTCTGTTTGCAGTGTGTGAATGTCGTAAGTTGTTAATGTGCTTGTTTATTCTGTTTGCGCGTGTTAATGTGGTTCTAATATGTTTCCAATTTAAAGATTCCAAAAGTGTACTCTTTGCACAGTGGATTACTGTAAAGGAAAAGATTTTATTAGGTCAGATGAGGATGTCGTATTTTGCGACTGTTGGAGTAAAGAGTAAAGCAATGCTGTTCTGTTTCTGAATATTTTACATGACAATTGTTCTTTGTAAAAAATTACAAAACTTGTTCAAAATAATTATTAAATTACGATGTCCGTTTTTAAATCGTATCTAGGTAACCGTAAGGTCTATTATAATTTCAGATGAAATGCAGTAAAAAATTTCAAGTCGACCAGCATGTCGCATCTGTTTCACATATAGCAAGAATGCAACAAAAGAAATAATCTTTAAAGAATTTCATAGATCCCTCAGTTATGCCCGTGGGAAAGTGGATGTTGCGGCGAAAAACAAATTGGACAGGGTCCTAAATGCTAACCCGGACTGCGGATTCTTTTGTTCAGTGAAGAAGGTTATTTGTGGCGAAAACTTGAATGAATTTGACCTGACACTGTCACAAATATGTTCATTCAAGTTTAAACCCGTAACTTCTTGCAATATAGAGACAAGTGCAGGAACCTCACAGAAACCAATTTAAAAATGTTATTAGGTTTTTAACTGTGCAAAAAAAGTGAAGTGAAATAAGACATTTTGAAACAAAAATAAAAGTGCATATTTTAATGTATTTTTCGCTTGATCATGCATATTTCATAGTTTGATAGTGCATGAATGCATGCATAATAATAATCACTCACCAAAATGTATACAACTGGAGCACTTGAGCACTTTTGTTGACCAGGTTAATATGCGCGATAGATAAAACCCATTCGCCTATTCTTCTGACTTGAAAATAAATCCATCATTTTTTTGTTGAAGTTGTCTATTTTGCAAACAAAAGTCCTCAGATTCATCGTGCCCTCTTAGTGCTAAATCTAGTGCCCCACAAAATCGTATACAATTTATTATTAAATTTAACACATATCTGTTTTTATCAACTTGCTCATTGTGTTTTGCAATCGCGAGTCTGTAGTGTGAATTTAACTGATTTTCAGTGTTCGCTTTACCCAGCATAGACAAACTGAAGACGTTATTCATATTAACCTTTGACTTATGATGTGTTTTTATTTTACCCCATAAGTGTACTAAATCTGTCACACCCACTTTTGACCAACTAAGTTGACCTCCGAACAGAACACACGGGAAAAAGAAGAACGCATTTTTCACATCACATCCACACAACCAGTTGTTTTTTTAAATAAATATCTGGGTTGAATTTGCGAGATCTGTTAACTTTAGCACTTTGCTGCTTTTGATGAATATTTAAGTGCGGTGTTGGTCTGCCTAATTCTTTAACACGAAGTTTGTTTTAATATGTTAATGTTGAAAACTGAGATTTCAATAAAGCGCCAACCGAATTCATTTTTTAACAGTACACAACACGATAACACGACCACTATTACGAAGACAACCTCACGACTTAACACGGTCACACTACACTTGGTACTGTTGGTAGAAATAATAAAGTGAAAACTTTCTCAAGCCAAGTTTTCAAGAAACCGGGAGAGATTTTATTATCTTATTGTTGCAGTCTTCGCTAAGAAACTTGTTCCGACAAAGCGGAAGGACAGACAGAGCGCGAGTAAGGGATCGGCGTAGTAAATGGGGATGTATACAGTTTTACAAGCATTGGAAAAGCCAGCGGCAATTTGTGCCTGGCACATTTCAGATCATGCTTTAGATGCTGAAAAGGACGAGCGAACATGAAGATTGCGCGCGCATCCCATTATATTTCTTATGGGATGTAGTGCCTGACACAGATCCATCCTCCAAACATTGGTTACAACGTGTTTCGCTGCAAAGATCATATTGACGGTAGAGTTTGTGTAAGCGTAACTTGTTTCTCTCAGGTTTTGAGCGGAAAATATGAATTCTCCTTTTCCTTCTGTATTCTGGTAGTGCCATGGCACAACGGCACTACCTCTAAAGCCGCCCCTGCTGTTTTTCATGACATCATCGAATGTATCTTTCAGAAAGCTGAAGAGTTGCAATTGAACATTTTGAAGTGTAACATCTGATATGGGTTCTTGTAACCAAGCACTATGGAGGGCTTGGGGTGTAACAGCAGGCAGATATTCTGAGATCAAATGCACAGTTGCCCATCCACTGCACTCGGATAAAGTTGTATTTGTCTTTGCTGATGTGCCACATTTATTTAAAAACATTAAATCAATGTTCATATCGAATAAGGTGATTAGAATACTTACTTACTTACAAATGGCTTTTAAGGAACCCTAAGGTTCATTGCCGCCCTCACATAAGCCCGCCAGCGGTCCCTATCCTGTGCAAGATTAATCCAGTCTCTATCATCATACCCCACCTCCCTCAAATCCACTTTAATATTATCCTCCCATCTACGTCTCGGGCTCTCTAAAGGTCTTTTTCCCTCCGGTCTCCCAACTAACACTCTATATGCATTTCTGGATTCGCCCATACGTGCTACATGCCCTGCCCATCTCAAACGTCTGGATTTAACGTTCCTAATTATGTCAGGTGAAGAATACAATGCGTGCAGTTCTGTGTTGTGTAACTTTCTCCATTCTCCTGTAACATCATCCCGCTTAGCCCCAAATATTTTCCTAAGCACCTTATTCTCAAACACTCTGAACCTATGTTCCTCTCTCAGAGTGAGAGTTCGAGTTTCACAACCATACAGAAGAACCGGTAATATAACTGTTTTATAAATTCTAACTTTTAGATTTTTGGACAGCAGACTGGATGATAAGAGCTTCTCAACTGAATAATAACAGGCATTTCCCATATTTATTCTGCGTTTAATTTCCTCCCGAGTGTCATTTATATTTGTTACTGTTGCTCCAAGATATTTGAATTTTTCCACCTCTTCGAAGGATAAATCTCCAATTTTTATATTTCCATTTCGTACAATATTCTGGTCACAAGACATAATCATATACTTTGTCTTTTCGGGATTTACTTCCAAACCGATTGCTCTACTTGCTTCAAGTAAATTTCCGTGTTTTCTCTAACCGTTTGTGTATTTTCTCCTAACATATTCACGTCATCCGCATAGACAAGAAGCTGATGTAACCCGTTCAATTCCAAACCCTGCCTGTTATCCTGAACTTTCCTAATGGCATGTTCTAGCGCGAAGTTAAAAAGTAAAGGTGATAGTGATTAGAATACCCAATGATATTAAAGAGAAACAAAAGCTATCCACAAATGAAGTTCTGGCAAGCCATATTTATGAAATAATTGCACATGAAAAACAGCATTCTTTTAAACTGGCACCAAAACTATCAGAACGAGACCTGTTCCCTAGTCACTTCGGCAAGATAGAAGTGTGAACATCAACAAGTGTGGTAAACCATACTGTAAGCAGTGCTCTGAAATTTCTTGCTGAAGAACTTGATAAACCTGCTTACTTAACTACTGCATGGTTTTTTGGACCAAGTAGAAAGATTGTTTCATTTAATGACCTCTAGACATCCATCATGTGCTTTAAGTAAATTTAATTTAAATGTTTACAGAGATTCCATAGCATTCTTAAAACATTTTAGGGATCTTTTTTGTAATATGGAAGTTGGTCAGAAAAAAATTTGGAAACCATCTCAAATTGGTGTCCTAATTTCAACGCAGACCATGTTAGAATTGCAGGCTAATTTATTGGAAGACAGAGAGTACAAGTTTCTTTTAACTAGCAGGTTTCCTCAGGACTGTATGGAAAATCTTTTCAGTGTGCTAAAAAGTAAACAGTGTGTTCCAAATGCAGTTCAGGTTAAAAATAACCTCAAGTTGATCTGTGTGTCACAATACTTACGAAATGCACCTCGTAGTAGCTACGAAGAAGATGACAGGGAATTTCTTTCTGGATTCTTGGACACATTACATGAGGTAAAGCCTAAGTCTGAAGAAGTAGAAATTTCTGCAGAAATGAGTCATCCTATGGTGAACTGAATTCCTTATATAATGTATCTGGCTATATCGTTCAGAGTATCAAGAAAACATCAAAAACATGTTCAACATGCATATCTCCTGTAGGCTTTAAAACGCCTATGTATGAAACATTTACCAGGTTCACAAACTTTCAATGCTTCAGGGAAGACACTATTTTTCTGTTCAGAGGAAACATTTCAATTCTTTGTTGAAATGGAAAATATTTTTGTAATGTTCCTTCCAAGTGTTTCTGTACAAGATGTAAATTTGAAACAATTCTACTTTAAGGAGATGAGTAAATTAGAGCTGAACATACCTGACTGTCATGAACTGAAAACTAAAATTATTAGCAGATATATTGTATACAGACTGAAAATTAATTCTAAAATCTGCAAACCAGCTACTAATACCTATGCAAGTAAATCCATTGCTGGACATTCACTGTAGTATAATTTAACACTAATAATTCTGGTATTGTATTCAAATGTGTTTGTTTTTATTGTGTACATTTTATTGAATTCTCTGTTTCTGATTTTATTATGTAGCTTAAATCATATATTCTTGTAACTTAACACTAATAGATATGTATTGCAGTGTGTTTACTTTTATTTCTATTGTGTACAATTTTTCAATTGTCTGTTTCTGATTTCAATGTATATGATAGTAATTTAACATTAATATGTATTCCACAGTGTGCATTTTTATTTTCATTGTGTATATTTCATTCAAGGGTTGCAAAGGGTAGTGATGTGCATTCCATAACCTCTCCTACTCAATTCCCATCCTTACCTTCTCGTGGTGCACCCTATTCTAATGAATGAGGCTCTGGAGACCGAGTCATGGCGGTATAACCATTTCATCTTATACTGAGGAAATGCAGTATACACCAGTTTGTCAGAAGCTGTAAAGTGATAGCCCTACCATAGGATTTGCCTCCTCTTTCCTTGCAACTAGTTGGAGGAAATCATTATGTTTGCAAGTCTACAAATATAATTTTGTAGATCGTTGTTATAGCACTATGGCCTGTTAGAATGATATTTTATTAAATTCTCTGTTTCTGATTTTATTATGCAAATCATATTCATTTTAACTTAACACTGATAATATGTAATTACTTATATCTAATATGTTTTTTATGTTTGGCTATGAAGTAAGTTTTACTCCTATTCAGTGTAAGAGAAAACCTTATGGTCTTAACTGTAAAAAGGTAAAGGTAACCCCGTAACATGCCATGAAGGCACTTGGGGGACATGGAGGTAGAGCCCCATGCTTTCCATGCCCTTGGCACTAGAATGAGGTGGTGTGGTCGGCACCACGCTCTGACAGCCTTTTACCCCCGGGAAAGACCCGGTACTCAACTTTATAGAAGGCTGAGTAAACCTTGGGGCCGTTCTGAAAGTTTGGCAACGAGAAAAAATCCTGTCACCACCGGGGATCGAACCCCGGACCTTTCAGTCCGTAGCCAGCTGCTCTACCAACTGAGCTACCCGGCCGTCCGGTCTTAACTGTACCACGTTAAATAAAACATTTCCTCGTCGTCATTATATTTGCAGCTTCCACATGGTCTTTTTTTTTTACACTGCAGTATGCCATTTCCTTGGTATGTATGCCTAACTGAAAACTTGCATATTGCAGTGAAAAAAAGATTAAATGTAACAAGCAAATACAATAATAGTATTCTTATAGGAGAAGTTATGTAACTATAATGTTCACCACTGTTACCAGAAGATTTTGCATAGGCCTGTTTGTATAATTATTAATTCCTCACGCCTTCTATTCTGTATGTGAATTCATGACATTCAACAACACTTCATGAAATTGATATTAAAACTATGTGTTGTACAAGTAAACTATATTGTAAACCTCTTCTGTTTGTATTTCAACTAGACTAAATTAAGAGTTTACAGTAGTATTAAGTTTCTTTGACTTGTTCCATATTCTAGCTGTGAAGCAATGTATGAATACCATGGAATGTTAATAAATACAATAAGTTTACTGTGTAATGTATTGTCAGCATAATTTTCCAGGTACCATTCACAATATTTAAAATGCTATGAGAGTTGACATGTATGCTGTTTACTTTGATTCATTATGACTTCTGTTATTGTTTTGTATTTCCGAAAATGTATTGAAATAAAAAAATATTAATTAAATGTACTGGGAAATACAGATATTAAAAGTGTATCCGTACCAACATACTTTTCCCTTCCTCATGTGTAAAAGTGATATGTTGATTTTATGTCATTTTTCCAGCTCAGTTTATATTTAGCCATCGGAAATGGGAGACCTCTCAAGAAACTTTCTCAGGTACGCAATATTAATACTAGAAACTCCAATTAGATTAAATTAAAGGATAGGGACTCAATTTCCAGATATATTAAAAGTTATATCCATATAGCCTCTGCTTGACTATGCAACATGGCGGATGGGCGGAGCTTAAGCTGTCTTGTCGCCACTGTAGTACGAGGTAACCCCTGGCGTAAGCAACTCGCAGTGCATATTCTTTAAGGTCGTTTTTCCTATTTTATATGAAAAGTTATTGACTTTAGCACAGCAGACTTGACGCGCAATATCTCCTGGTTCTATAGGCGTTTGGACATCCATGATCAAGACAGTTCGTTGAAGCCGTACCCTTTCTTAATCTTCCATATAAAAACAGAATACCAATAGCTAAGGCAAAGCTTGAGGACATTTCCAAGGCTATACAGCATGTTCCAGACGAACATAAAGCTTTCTATGAAGAGTTTAGGGAATGATCTGTTTCCGCAGGAACATAAATCAATGGAGAACGACCCAGGAGTTGATGTGGAACCAGGAGGGACAGTAAACTAGGAAGAAAAGCTAGAAGAAATCATATAAACATTATTATTAATAAATATGTAAGTTAGTTGAGTTTGAAACACAAATTATAATTGTTTTAAGTTTTTTTCTTTAATTTTTTGTTAAAAGGGTATAATTTAGTAGATTTTGGAATATGATTACTCTTAATACGGTAGATTTAATGAAAGATTATTTGTTGAAGTCCATGTCTCTTAAACAGTTCTATGTAGCCCACCTGAGATCTAAAAGTCTGTCTCTTGGTTTAGATGTGAATATGTTTTTTGTGTTTTCCCACAAATGTGGTTTCATGGAAATATGCCCTTTTAATATCGGCACGTTCATATAATTTGAACTGGTAATGGAAATTACGGGAAAATGACTGAACGGATTTTAATGAATAACTCCTCATTTTGAAGTTTGGAACCCAAAGATTTGCAGAAAAATAGTAGTTTTCTGTGAAATGTCAATTTTCCTACATAATTTTCCTATTTTCCAAAATCTATCTGTCGTCAGTTTTGAGAATAACAATAAAACACACACACTACAATAAGCAATATTACACGAAGGCCATGACCTACAGGATTGCCAACATATTTACAGCAAATCAGAGCAAATTCTGTGACATCATAATGACAATAATGTGTCGATCTTCATTTGTGTAATTTTATAATGTCTCTGTGATCCGTTATTAAAAATTTTCAAGACTTGCTACAAATAATTTACAGGTCTGATTTTGTGGTGTGTAATTTTCTGAGTACAGCTGTGTATTGGATATTAAAAACTACGAAACTTGAGGTGGTTTGATGACATTATCACCATTAAAAGTGAAATATTATTATAGTTAGCGCCATGACGTGAGTATTTGTCACTAATATACATATTAATGACATAGCCTATTGATGATATAAAGCTCAAACTTTTGGAGTTATATACGTAGACGTAGAGAATATCTTAAATTAGATCTTCATTTGTATAATTTACTGAGTGACGGCTGTATAATATATACAGTATATGTTGCTGAAAACTACAAAACTTAGGTACATAAATTTGAATTTTGAATTCATCTTTGTAGATTATCCAATAAGTCATATTATGATGAAAGAGTAATATGGTTTCAATGTTTCCGTCTTGACATATTTATAATGTCAACTCAAAAAAATATTTTTGTTAACACATTTTAATTATTTTTGTGAACGTTTTCGCCCTGTTTGGGCATCTTCAGACAATATAGATATCTGTACATAGTGCATATCAAAATTACATAATACATGTGACCAATTATACAAACAATAACTTGGCGTTTTAAAAGGCTATTAAACATTTTTTAAAATCTAACTAAAAGTACAGCAACAAGATTAATCACTAAGTTGTATAATAAATATACATATTAATTAATATCATACTGTGATCGTCCAAGACAGATAGAGATTGCAAACGGGCTATTATGTAGGATCGATAAGCTGTATTGTTACTATTATGTGTGTGAAGACTCGTAGGTGGACACTTATTTGACAATAGGACGCATAATTAAATGTACATATTTTAACAGAGAATAACATGAAAATATTTGCAAATCAATGAAGGTCATAGATAACTAGTATGATTCTGAATTGGTGTTTAGGCGTGAATAGAAAATGTTATGTTGTGAAAATTAATGTCTATGAAAGAAAATAGTTCGTGGAAATAATAATAGAAATAAATTAAAGAAAACATCAATTATAATTATAATACAATAATAGGGCATATGTTTACTTAATTACTGCTGTCGTTAGGAATATCAATAATGAGAAATAATTGTGTTATAATTCAATTTATTCAAATTTAATTGTGTACTGAATTTAACTTTCAGTTTATTTTGTTTATAATATATTAATATGTATTCCTGTAGTTACACAAGTATTTTCTATGAAATTTGTCACTTAGGCCCGTCTTTTATGTTGTAGTTTCTTGCTTAATCCCTATTAAAACAATATACCATGATTTTAATGTGTTTTTCCAAATACGCGTTTGTTTTCTGAACAGTTAATGAGGATTATTTTAGTATCACGGAATTAGGATATCACTCACGGAATTATGAAACCACTATCACGGAATCTGGATCCTTGTCACGGATTTAGGAGCCACTGTTATAACAATGAAGAATTATGTATTATATACCGAACTTGTGAAACTGTTGACACTGAATGTTATAGCTAAAGGTCGAAATAACGTCGTTTAGGTGTTATTTGAAAAATTTTAATACAATTTTGGTATAAATAGAGACTTTATTAAATACGTCACGGAATTAGGCAACTTTACCCTACTTGTTGCATTACCGCGCTGAATGGCGATACCAATGCGCTGACGTATATTGAGGGTCACATAAGAACAGTTCCTAAACAGCAAATATTGCCGTCTTGTCAGTGTTGCCAACTGTTACCAGATATCACACGATCCTACGTACTAAATGACTTATTTACTTACTTTACTTCATGTTGGAAGGTTATTCTAAATAATTCAATAATTTGTAACATATTTTCGTAGGCAAACTATACGAGAAAGGGATTTTGTCTGGCAATACGAAATTCATTGGTTTGACTAAACAATTGACTCACGAGATCTAACCTAAAAATGTATTTTGTTTGACCACATGCAATTATTAATATTAACTCCGAAAACTTACCTGACTATAGTATTGAATTATAACCACAACGCAACACATAAAATGACTATTATGTATTAATATTAATACTGATATTAATTAATTATTAGTATGTTCAAATTTCACTAGCTTTCAGTAATCGGCTCAGAAATCTAGTACAATTTTAATTTCATGGGACTCCAGTACTGACAAATATTGTCGACATTTGTCTCAGCTGCCAACATACCAGTTACAAAATCACTACCATTTGTAATATTCATCAGTGTCGAAATTCGAAACGAAGTTGGCAAAAGAAAATTCAACCTCCAAACTAGAAAATCACCAAAATCCTCTAGCATATGTAGTAATGGGGGAAAAATGGTTAGGTTTCACCCTTAGGGTATGAAGTACGCTAATCCGGACTATAGATATTGACTTCTTCGAGGGTCCCCAGCAAGCTGCTCTAAACGTCTGCCTATGGTGGAGATAAGAGCTTTGGCTTCACTACACCATGATCCAAACGTTTCAACCGCAAAAGGAATAAAAATATAATTATCTGTAAGATGTTTATATTTATGATGTTTACTGACAGAAGCACTTTCTGCTGCAGATCCTGATGTCTTAGAGGTTGAAGACAGATGAGAAGGGGCCAGTGTATCCACAGTCGTCATCTACTGCCATGATTGTTTCACGAGTGGAATCAACGTCGACCCTAGTCGCCTGGCTGTTCCAGCGTGGCTCTTCCTCTTCGGGGTGCCCGTTACCTGAAGGTCTCCGGTATATCCAGCTGTTAGCAACCCGCATAGGAGCTCACTGACCAGTTGCTGGTGACGAGGTCCGAGGATCGACGGCCAGAGCGCGCCAACTAGTCAAGAGATCCTTCATCTGGGTGAGTGTACTACCAGTCTCGAGAGACGTTGTTACAGGCATCCAACAAGGAAAACTCAATGCGCAGAAACCAGCGGGCGTGACTGTCTCGCGCAGATGACGTATGCTCCCGTTCCCAGCATGCTCTCACGCCTACTGCAGGGGGGTAAGAGGGGTATAGCATGCGCGCCGCGAGGAGTTCGAGCAGAGTTTTGCTTGTAGGATACCTATAACCCTTGTTATAATTTCTTAAAATATTGGTGAAAGTTAGTAATCCGAGTGAAAGCACTTTAGACCATGGCACAACCAGATCAAGATCAACGAATTCAATTCTAGAAGACCAATTGAACACTCATCTAAGACAACAAAGAATAAGTGCTGAATTATCCGTTACACCTGCTGCTAAATTGTTTGAAAAATGTTTTTCAGGCAAACCATCTACGCTAAATGAATTTATTGATAATGTTGAGTCAGCTAGGTCATTAATAAATCCAAATCAGGAGAATATATTAATAAAATATATTTTAGCAAAGATTACAGGTAATGCTAGGAGAACTTTAAACATCCATCCAACAGATGAAAAAAAAAATGGGAGGATATAAAGGAAAAACTAGAGACACGTTTTGCTGTACAACGAACATTTATGTACAATACGAACCAACTCTGTCAGGTAAATCAGAAACCCAACGAAAGTATTACTCCAAGGGAGGCAAAAATCGAACAAATGATTCAATCTACTTTAGACAGTACTAATCGCTTCACTAACTCTTGGTCAGAGGACGAGAAAAAGGTTGGACAAAAGGTAATCATTTAATTAGGAAAAAATGTTTTTGTAAATGGAATTTTCTTTGATTCTGTGAGAGAAGCAGTGAAAGCAGTTGCGGATGAGAAATCCTTAAAAGAAGTGATAGACAGAGGGGTTATAGAAGATTGTGACAGAAGGTCTAGCGCAAGATGTACCTATGATATAGTTCTGGGAGCCAAGGTCTTGTTACGGAAAGGAGAATAGGAAAAAGTTGGACACTCTGTGGGAAGGTTATTCGGGTTAATAAAGTTAACCTCGAGTTGTGCAGAATTGGGGGTACGGGAAAAAAGAATTCACTGTACACATCAATAGAGCAAAGGAATACAAAGAATAATTGTGTTTCTTTTCTTTTCAGAAGCATACCAAGATGATTTTATGTAAGTGGTTAGCACTACTCATTGGTATGGCTACTGTTAAGGTTGAATGCTTTTCAGCAACTCAAAATGAAGAAATCAAAGGACAGGCAGGCATATACTTTGATTTTGTAGCAGACGTGTGGTTCACTCCGTATCTCTGGGATGTCATTACTTACGTAGACATAGGAGAGGTACAACGCCTGTATGATACGCTCAAACAAGGGACTGCAACTATACAGAATGAATGTAAAAATTTGTTAGTATACACATGGTATTACAAAACGGATTGTGAGCAAGGATTAGCTCACATCCTGGCTAAAAGAAGTAGTGTACAAAGGCTAAGAGAAACTCTTGAAGAAATTATTGGAACAATAGTCAATAATAATAATAATAATAATAATAATAATAATAATAATAATAATAATAATAATAATAATAATAACAGGAAAAAGCGTTCTGTACTAGGTTTTGTAGGCGAAATTTCTAAAATTCTATTGGGCACTGCAATTTAAGCTGAGGCAGAAATGTATAAGGAAAGAATAGATGAAATGCAGCAAGAACAACTTAACTTCTTGCATATTAGTCCAGAACAGTTAACACTTTTAAAGTTAAGTTTGGTAACAGTCAATGAAACAACTACGGAATTATTATTAAATCAAAAAGCAATAAAAGAAAGTTTCAATACTTTTCTTTCACATTACCAAAATCAGTGGGAAGGTAAGACGCATGAAGACAATACGATTACAGCAAATCTAAAGATTAAACATGTTGAGTTAGGATACCAAGGCTGTTATGAATATTACGATTTGTTGATCACAGTGACAACAAATGCGCGACTTGGAATTATTCAACCTTAGGTTATAACCAGGCTTCGAGACTTCGGACCCGATAGAGCAGTTCAGTGGGAAATCCGCATAACAGCGTACTGAGTATAATGGTAAAGCGTAGGCTACAGTGGGTGCGGGTACTGTAGAATGAATGCCAACAAATACGCAAAGAAAAACGCTCTGGATTTGAAGGTTCTGACGAATCATTTGGTTTTCATACAAACTGTGTCTGAAACTATTACACGGTTAGAGAATTCAGAGCAAGAGATGCCGGAAGCCCTCAAATTAATTTAGAAAATGACGCAGAGAATTAATGAGACATCGGGTACACCGGTTACTGAACGTCTAAAACAGAAGTGGAAATCACTTTTATGTAAAAATAAGGGATATGGAACATTGTGTAACATAAACAGCAAATTAGTCACCCGAGAATAAAGGACTGTCTGTTAGAGTCTGCAATGATGTTAGGTTTTTTCGTTTTGCTCCTATCACGTCATGCGACGTAGAGCGCAGCTTTCTACAGTACAAACTTCGGCAGATAAGCTTAACCGAAAAAGATTTATGTTTGAGACACTGAAAATGTATCTTGTAGTACATTGCAATTCGGTACTGTAATTGCAATTTCTAAATACGACCAATAGGATAGATGAAGATATTAAAATTGATACATGTTTATTTTCACCATTAACACTGTGTATAATTAATTACAAATGCTTATAAGGGACAGGAGAATAAATGCTTTTCATATTCTCTTGACATTTTCATTGTGTAATGTATATTTACTTTCAGAATGTTTCCCCATACTACCGTACTCTATTATAAATAGCAACGTTGTTACCTCAACACATCTCTATCTACCTGCAGCGAGTCAACAATCTATAGTGCATGCACAGTAAACTTATTGTATCGGGTCCAAAGTCTCGAAGCCTGGTTATAACTTAAGAGAAAATTAAGAAAGTGTTACGTGAAACAATTCCTATCGATTTTCCATCACACCAAGTAGACCAGGTGATGACGGTAACTATTTATAAAACATCACCTGCGTTGATATACATTGTGAGAGTACCTTTACTATCACGCGAAAAGTTAAATTTATATGAAATTGTTCATTTTCCGGTAGTTATGAATAATAATAGGACAGCAAAATTTATACAACCCCAATATCTTTACATAGCAACCAATATGTTGAGAACAAAAACGGAATTTTTATCTCAACAGCATGTTAGAGAATGCAAAAAGATAATTGAGGCACTCAGAAGCAAAGTGATACAAGTGACGTTTAATAAGTTTTGAGACAAATGACTATGAAGTTGAAAGGAAATTTTAAAATCTTTTACAGGAATATGTTGCTGTAAATTTTCAGTTGTATAAGTTGGTACCTATATTTTTTAACTTCTAAATAGAAATTATCTATTCTAAAACAGTTTAGGTAAAATTGGGCCCTAAAGTCACTTGTATTATTTTGCCACGGAATTATTTTTTGTGGAGGAGTAATACAAGTGCAAGGGTTTTAAGTATTTGTATATTATTTAAAAGAAGAACAAGAACATTACTTAGAACATTAAAACATTCCTGTCTTAACAGCATTTGAGCTTTCTTATTAACATATTACGACACAAAATGTGTCTATATAACCGAAAGAAGTGGGTTAATGATATTTTTAATTTTCAATGAAATTCAGCCTTAGTCGCTGTCCATTGCGTCACTAGCCTCATCTGAACATGTCACATCTCTCTCTGCTGTAACATCTGTGTTTCTGTCATGAAGTGCACCTGTAGGCCTCCTACCGCGAGTATTCCTTGAACTTCCTCTTCCATGTCCACGTCCTGCAGTCCTTATTATAAGCCCCTCCTCATGCTTCAGGTCATCAAAGAAAGAGTGGTTATGGGTGGGATGAATTTCTTCAGCTCTTGCAAGTTGCTCCACTTAGCAAAAGTTATTCTTATTGGATAACTGTATAGTTGGTCCAGCTCAATGTGTGCAGGCCTTCCACGAAGATGTTTCGAGAAGTCAGCGCTGTATTATATTACCTCTCTCCATGATGGCAAATGAATTAGTCATAAACTTGAGAAACACTACAACACTACATAAATAACGCACTTGTATTAGTTTGCCTCTCAGTCAAAACTCTGTAAGCATTGCAATACAAGAGTTAGGCCAACAGGGAGCAGCACTGACTGCAACTGCACTTATATTACTTTTTCTCTGAACAGAAGTGACATTAAAGATTTAGAATATACACTTATCTCACTTTTTAAAAAAATGTCACTTGTATTAGACCTACTTTCCTTGTGAGTGCCTCAATTGTTAATATGATTTGTACGGAGAATGTACCAATAAATCATATAGTGAAAGAGAATTGCCTCATCTACCTGACACATCCTGCTACTACTGAATATCCAAAATATGTAAAGCATTTGAACAATATGTAACTTACATATAATAGATACCATGTGGATACCGTTAACACATAGTAATGAATGGCTGTATGTAAATCATCAAAAGGATGAAATGACTGTAGTATGTGAGAATGAAGTAAAGGAAAAAGTAAAATTATTTAATAGAGGGAAACTTGTGTTAGCTGTTAATTGTTAAGGGTTGACCTCAGTAGGTGTGTTATATCCACTACAGCAGGAGTTTCCAACCAGTGTGTCGCGAAATTTTGGATTTTAAAAATAAATTTTATGCCATCCACAAAGTCTCTTAACAATGCATTTTTTATTTGCAACGAAGTCTTTTATATGGTACATTTTATTTTGAGACAGACTTTACCAATGAAACGTGAACATCTGCAACAATATTCAGTTCAGTTTTTCAACCATAAGGCCACGTACTATATAAAGAAACTCTGTGCAACCCACCAACCGCAGATTTCACATTAATTTAAATAGGCGAGTTTTCAAGAACAATAATCTTTCATAGGACATCTTTTATCGGATATCCAGCATAGACAGATTGGTATTTTTGACACATATCTTTGTTTTTTTTTTCTAATGCCACTTAATTTGCTGCTTGTTCTTTTAGAATTTTCAACTGTGTGTTAACATCGACTTATCTACAACACTACATAGAAGTTGTTATCAATGCTTTTTTCTGGCGGAACGCGCTGGAACGGCGTTCCGGCACCTTTTTGTTGCAGTTTTCATCATGGAACCGAAATATGTGTGAATAATTATGTTTTTAATATAATTTTTCTTTGAATTTCGCTTAGACCTTGAAAGTCTTAGTTGGACGAAAAGGAGGTTAAAAACGACAAAATTCCCGTGTAGTGAACAGTAGTCTAAGCATCTCCCCGTCCGCTCTACAATATTCTGCACAGAGTTACATCACCTTTTCCTCCAGAATAAATGTACTAGTTATCATTATTATTAGTATTAATAAAATCAAATAAGTGTGTCGCGATATCGTGGGCGTTCAGTAAAGTGTGTCGTCAGTCAAAAAAGGTTGGGAACCACTGCACTACAGCATACTAAAATTAATCAAATTACTACTGATATCATCCCTATAGCTCCCATGCATATTGACTGTTGTATTTCAAAGAAACAAGAAGAAATAACGACAAAAACTAAGATGCAATTGCCATTTCCAAATATTCTATCTACGACTCATGATTTTAAATACATGGGAGTAAGAATTCATAATCTTCAAAAACAAATATCAGAAGAACAATCCAAAATTCAATATGAAAGATTGGCGTCACTATTCTTCTTGGCTCTATATTTCAGTAATCGGAGTAATGTTACTCTTTTGTGTGTGATGCTGTTGCTGTAGCAGTTGCAGAAAGTGTAGACTGTGGATGTTGAAACAATGTAACTTGAGAGAGACGTGTTCAGATTACAGGAAGGAATGTAGTGCTTGTTGTCGTTTTATTATTATTAAGAATAAGGCAACTTTGAACTGTATTAGGGACAAATATAATATGCTATAAACATTGTTAAACCAGAAATAAGTAAAATAAAGATATTTAATCAATCACTAAAAGCAACTCTAAAACGAATCAGTAAAAAAACACCTGCAGTAACCAATGTTGAAGAATGTACCAAAGCAGATACCGGAGTAGGAGCTGCTATATTGCCGTAAATGTCAGACGTAATATTGCTAACTCCAGCAAACATATTTGTTTAAACTGGGTTCGAGGGCACTCGGGTATATTAGGGAATGAAAGGGCAGACCCGCTATCCAAGCTTGCTTGTTCCATGAATGTCGTTGATAATTACCATAAAATTCCTGTCAGTTTCATAAAACATAAATTAAGGGAACACATGTTAGCACGCTGGGATGTTCAATGCCAAGGAAGTAATAACGGCTCTCTAACTAGAGACTTAGGCCCGGTTTCTTTAATCTTTGTTAAAATGCACCTAACATAGCGTTAATTAACTGTAAAGCCCGGTTCAGACGGTGCATGTTTCTGTGATGGATTCCAGGGTGGCTGCGCGGATGGGTAGCCTGCGTGGTCACTTTCCGGAAGTAATGCGCTCTGGTGGCTCCGTGGATGGCTAGCTTGCAGGATTTCGAGGGTAGGTTCCTTGCTATTTTTCGTGATGGTTTGCAGGCTGGAAACCAAAGATGATCATATAATATCACCATTGAAACCATGTCGCCATGTTCGTTATTTTCCAACTAAACCTGTTTTTTCTATATTCTTTAGTTTCTAAGAAACAACAATTAAATATCGGACTTTAGCTGTTTTGCACTTATGGCTTAATTACTTTATTACGACATTTACTACTGTTAATGTAGGACTTTAGTTGTTTTCCACTCACGGTTTAGTTTCTTTTTGACCATGAGTGTTGGCAACAGATGAAGCAGCAGATGATTCTCCAATTTGAACTGTGAAAAGAGCCAGCTCCGTGCGAACAACTACCATCACCGTAGGAAACACGGGAGCCAGCCAGTGACCACGCAGGCTACCCATCCGCGCAGCCACCTTGAAATCCATTACAGAAACACGCACCGTCTGAACCTGGCTTAAGTTAAAAGTCTGAATTGCTGTTAAAAATATTGCATTTATTCAACTTTACATTTCACATTTTAACATTCTGTTTAACTCTCTGTTTGGACCAGAGACTCTAGAGTTCAACCATAACCTATAACCAAGTGTAGGCTCAGTTCAAAGAGTTTGTAATGTTACAAATTCTTTGGCTCAGTTCTGTTTTCTGGACTCTCACAATTGCGATTCTCGCTTGTTTCCGTTGTTTGATTCAGAGAGGATAGAAGTCTTTCTATTCTCTCAGGTTTTATTTCTGCTTCTTTCCGTCGTCTGTATCACAGTAGCGTGGAGCGGTGTATTGGTATGTCTGTTGTGAAATGGAAAACACTGGAACAATAAGAAATCGTGGGACTAATTCTTTTCGTTCGAGAGAAGCCTTCTGCTGGAAATAATTTCGCAGTATAAACCAATTATTGAGAATAAACAAACAAACGGATCTAAGTTGAAAGCGAAAAGTGAGACTTTGCATCAATTTGCTTATATCTTTGTATGAATTTATGTTCTGTCGAACCACAGAAATCATCCGCTCTGTATGATGGATATAATTTTCTAAATAATCAACATAGGGGAAGGTTGCCTATATCGTACCACTTTTCAGTTTTTCTTCAGTTATTTAGAAATGGGAAGGAATTTTAATTGCATATACTGTTGGACATTGAGACAGTACCTTGGGATACAAAATATATATTTGTTTCGGAATTTTTAAATAATTATAAATTGTTTTAAAAGATATTATTTAAAACTTTTGCAAGCGGTACGATTTATGCGCCTAGTTTCCTAAATCGTACCTATAGGTTGCTTAAATCGTACCCATTTATAAAAGACATCATTTTCACAATAATAACTTCATAAAAATAACATATTTCATTACATTATTATCATTTAATATGGAGTTTTATTAATACAAATGAGAAACAGAGATGTTTTAAGATACAAAGATTTTTGTAATATATAAATCTTAAATATTATCAAGATCTAGTAACACGAAAACACGAAGGACCACTTAAGATTCAATCTTATTTAACACATATGAAAGATACCTACTTGTCAGATTCTGTCGTTACACGTCACAGACAAAATGAGAACGTTTTCTTGAGCCGTAGAAACTCCTGCACATGTCTCATGCACCCATTGATAGCACAGAGAGCAAGGAATCATAATGACAGCTTCCTCACAGATAAAATAAAACCAGTCTTCTTCTTTTAGATTAACATCAATAATTTTAGATGCCTTTTTCGTTCTTTTTGATAGTTGATTTGTTGTTTTTTCTGTCCCCCCCCCCTTGAAATTCTTCCTTTCGATTACTTCTGCTGCAATTGATTCTTACAGGGACTTGAAGTTAGCACAACAGCTTACTGAACACTTTTTCTCGTTCTCGTTTGAACTGAAATCTTTGGTTTAGAGATTTATTATTAAGTTATTTTACGACGCTTTCTCAACAGGTTAGTTTATTTAGCGTCTGAATCCAGTGTGGTTCTGACCACGGTAGAGGAAGGTCGTGTGTTTCCGATCCGGCTTGTGTACCGTGACGAGAACTGATTGATTACGAGCACGTAAAGTTTCTTATTATTTATAGTGTAAGTGACATAGTGCGGTCAAATAAGGTACATTAATAACAGACACTATACATCTAATTAATATAAATAGTGGTGCTTTAAGTGAATTTCAACAAGAATGACGACCTTTCGTCGTGTCAACACCATCAAGGTTCAATTTGAGACAACGGCAACGAGACCTACAGCAATGGAACTGCACAGATGGATACAACAACAGTTAAAGATAACAGCAGATCAGTTGGACATGGTACAGCTCAACACACAGGAAAGATCACTTTATCTTAAGGTAATTTCTCCTAACTTATTTGAGAGAATAGTACAAACATATGAAGGGGAAGTGCCTTTTAAATATGAGAATGGTGAAAACACACAAGTTAAAATTAGCAAAGCGGATTTTCCCTCATTCACAGTGCGAGTATTTAACCTCCCCCCGGAAATACCAAACTCCGTAGTGACACAAGTGCTAAACCGATATGGAACCATTGCCTCAATACGAAACGAACAGTGGAGTACAGCCTTTCCCTTCCCAGTCAACAACGGAATTAGGGCAGTAAAAATGGAAATTAAACAACATATTCCTGGATCAATAAAAATAGCTGGTTTCCCTGCTCAAATAACATACGTAGGTCAACCGCAGTTGTGTTTCGTCTGCCACGAGGCAGGTCATCTGAAAGAAGAATGCCCTAAACGAAAAACCAAATTGAATGTGAGTTTTCAACCCCGGAAACTACTGCTAAGTGACGTTGTTGCGGGGATTAGCGAGTGTTCCGCGCCAGCTTCCCCTGCCGCGGAGCACACCGAATCTACTATAACGACGGAGCAAATACATGACGAACAGCCCAACCCAATGGAATTAGAAGAAACACATCCGGCGCCTCCTGCACCCGTCATCAAGTCTGTAGAAAAGTCAAATGACGTAAAATATTTGAAGGCAACGGAGGACTTGGTAGAGCAAACACCTGAAGAACAGGATAACAAAGCAGAATACAAAGACATGGAGGATAAAATTCAACATCAGGAGAAACATCCAGCAGAAGAAGATACAACAATGTCTGTGGACTGCAAAGTGCAGGAGCAGCAGGTAGATGCAACTCCCAACAAAAAACTGAAGTCAACAGTAGAACACGAAATTATACGAGATCCTAGGCTGCGAAAAAGAGAAATAACAAATTCAAGTAACATAGTAGAAAAAGAGTCGCAGAACACTAGTACAATAGGTAAAATTAAGAACAACCCGCGACCCCATCCTTACGCGATATACGGTCGTACTAAAGAAGGAACCAAGAAAGAAAACGCGGTTGAAACGGGTTCTAGCCAGGAGATAACACTGCCGTAAAGTTTGGCTGTGTTTCGTAGAATAAAGCCTTTTCTTGAAAAAATTTATCATGAAACGTGGTGGTACATTTCCTAGCAACTATACTCTACATGCGATCACTGTTCTTTACTTTTTCAGTATGATAATCTTAAGAAACTATGCTACGTTAAATATAAATTGCATACAGAGTAAATCCAAGCAAAACGCATTGAGTCAATTTATTAGAGACAATAACATAGATGTATTACTGTTACAAGAAGTAAACATGGATAATTTTAGTTTTTTAGGACCACAATTTGATTTTGTAGTTCATACAGGAGAAAACAATAGAGGTACTGCTATAATCTATCGTGCTGGTTTTAATGTTAAAAATATAGAAGGACATCCAAGTGGTAGAGTAACCTCCTTGACTTTAAATGACACCCACATAGTGAATGTGTACCTCCCATCCGGAACTAATAATCGTAATGAACGAGAGAACTTCCTTAGTAAAGACTTACCCTTCTTTTTACGACATCGATATAATCAGCTAATTCTCGGAGGAGACTGGAATTGTGTACTACAAGCCAAGGACCAATCTGGGAGTTACAACCCCTCGCCTGTTTTAAAAACACTAGTGACGGACTTTGAGCTTGTGGACACATGGGAAAATAAGCATGGAAACAACGTAACGTTTACATTTCACAGACAGAACAGTGCGTCCCGACTTGACCGGTTTTACATCAGTGAAGCATATACAAATGACATATACAACGTGACAGTAATTCCCACTCCATTCTCCGACCATGATTGTGTGCGATTGTCAACAATAACAGAAACAATACCTCCTTTGTACGGACGCAGTTATTGGAAGCTAAACAACTCTTTAATTCAACGGCATGATGTGAAGCAGAACTTTAATGATTATTTTGAAAATATAAAACGCAGAGTACAAAATTCCCCTCTAAGTATTATGCAGAAATGGACTCGTATTATAAAACCCGGAATTAAGTCGTTCTATCAGACTGCGGGATATCTGCGAGCACAGGAAAGTAGAGCTACACTTCAATTTTATTATCAGATGTTGAATGAACTTTATTCTCGTCACAAGACAGAAGGTAATAAATGGGAAGAAATCCGTCAAGTTAAACGCACAATATGCACTTTACAGGAAAAGACAATGTATGGAATAGTAATTCGATCGAAAGTTCCAACAATAAACGAAGACGAAAAATGTGCCCTCTATCACTTAGTAAAAGAAAAGCAAAAACAACATGTCAAATTCATTACAAATCTTCAGACGGCGGCTGGGAAAACCCTCAACACAAACAATGAATGTATAACAGAATTTGAGAAACACTTTACGTCTCTGTATGAAAATACAAATACTTCGCAGCAGCAAACACAAAAGATACTCAAACATGTGAATCGTCACTTAAGTGTGATCCAGCAAGAAGAACTGCAACATCCAATCACAGAAGAGGAAATCCGGAAAGCATTAGACTCAACGTCTAAACACACAGCACCCGGTCGAGATGGTCTAACATATCAGTTTTATAAAACACATTGGATAGTGATGAAAGAATATTTGTTGGAACTGTTCAACTATATTTTTAATACTCATGATATAATTGATGGATTCAGTGACGGTGTGGTGACGCTCATCCCGAAGAAGAAATCTCCTAAAACAGCAGCCGATTATAGACCCATCACACTATTAAACACCGATTATAAATTACTGATGAAAGTTCTAGCCAATCGTTTTCGACCAATATCTGAACATATTTTTGAAACAGGGCAAACATGTGGCATCCCCAATAAGTCCATCATAGACAATCTCACTGCCATCAGAGACACCATTTTATATTTTGAAGAACATCCAAATGAAAGTGGTGCACTGGTAGCACTCGATTTTGAGAAAGCTTTCGACAAAGTGAACCACAATTATTTATACGCAGTCATGCAGCACTTCTGTATACCACAGAAAATAATTAATACCATTAAAGCGATATACGCAAAGGCACATTCTCAAATTCAAGTTAACGGGTTTATTAATAAAAGAATTCCAATAAAATCCTCAGTCAGACAAGGGTGTCCTCTATCTATGTTTCTTTTTGCAGTCAGTGTAGAACCATTTATACGACTTGCTAATCAGGTACTGCGCTCTAGAAATCGAGTACCAACACCATTGTTTACAATAAAAGTGTATGCAGACGACGTTGTCCTCCTACTTCGTGACATTGAAGAGTGTGAATATCTACCAGATATTTTGCAAACTTATTGTGAGGCCTCAAACGCGCAAATAAACTATCAAAAATCAACTTTATTGCCCGTCGGGAAATGGCCTCAACAACAAACAATCAATAATGTCCCAATTAAAGCTAAAACAAATATACTAGGTCTAACGGTATGCACCTCTTTTGACGATATGGTGGAAAGCAATTGGTCTAAAGTCACTGCCAACAGCCGAGCCTCAATGTTTAAAAATATCACCAGAAATCTAAATTTGTTTCAGAAAATTTGGCACGTCAATGTATTTTGTCTATCAAAATTATGGTATATCGCGCAAGTACTGCCGATGACAAACAAATATTCATGCATCATGGAAAAAGCGGTAAACTATTATATATGGAAGGGGCATTTCTATAAGCTTAAAAAAACGCAATTATATCTACCGATAAAGAAGGGTGGGTTGCAGCTAACAGCCGTAAAACAGAAATGTCAAGCACTTTTTATACGAAACGTAATGCGAGCACTACAAGGAAGAGGGGACCAGGCAGATATAAATTTCTGGGAACATCACACACCATTACTACGAAAGAGGACATCCACATTACCCCACTTGTTAAAACAATCTTGGGAACAGATTGAAAAATGCCCAGCAGATATTTTGGGAGTAAATGGCCCGCAACAAACAAAAATGATATATCAGCACATTCTGCAAGACACTTATCAGACACCACATATAATGGAACGATATCCGAATGAGAGATGGTCCAAAATCTGGAATAACCTTCACCTAGCGGACATTCCTACCACATGGAAGATTTCAGCATACGAATACATCAATGAAATTATCCCAACGGAAGAGAAGAAATATCGCCACAATATCACTGCGTCACCGGCCTGCAAAAAACGTGGGTTTTTGGATACACAAAAACATCGTGTAACGAACTGTGGACCTGCAAAGTTTGTTTGGGAAGAAGCAAAACGACGACTGTGTAGTATAGGAGACATCAAGACTGTGAATGGTATGAATCAGGTCCTCCTATGTATCGACCCACCAACAGAAAGTAATGTATTCGTACATGTGTGGTTGGCAGTAAGTTTGCTGCATTACCAATTAACAACAGAACTACCAACTGTAAATGACTATATAGGAATGCTGAAAACGGAAAAGATTAAAGCAAAATATAAATATCAAAATGACGCTCGATCAAAAGTTCACCAACTTGACCTGCTTCAATTATAACAATTTAATTTCTTTTGATTCAAGGTCGTAATTTTAAAATAAATACTAAGATGTGATCCAGAACACTATGTAACAATGACACAAGGGAAACGGTGTTTCTATATAAAAAAGAATGAAAGTTATTTTGTTTGCAAATTATAGTCTTGAAATGGAAGGTATAACTAAAAGAAAACACTCTATCCAAGTCTGTTTACAAATGAAAATAGGCTAATAATTATGTATGCAATATTTTAAGTGTAAAAAAAAAGTGAAGGATCTAATTTTTAGGTCTGAGTAGTTGATAGGAAATGTGAAACACAATTAATCGATTATTATGTAAATATGATAACGTAGTATGAATAGAAATGTATATTAATTCTTAAAAAAATGTAATTCAGTAAATCAGTATATCTTCCTACACTAAGGAGAACATTTCTTCATATTCTAACTTAATTTCCAGTGTAAGGTTCTAAGTGTAAATACTTTTAAATTTGTAACTTAATTCTTATTGTGAAGGTAGAACGTTACCTAGAAATATATATATTTTGTTTAAATATGTTTTTAATAATTGGCCACAATAACTCTCAGGAAATAAATTCTACGCTTTGGTAGGCTTTGGATAATACATACACTTGATTGTAATTCGTTTTAAACTTGACAAAATTTTATTAATCTTAGAAATTAGTGCAATTATTATCATTAAAAAACAGAGGAAGACCAGATTAGTTGTAGCTTTTTCTGTTACTTTCAACAGTAGACTATAGGATTTTGTGATGTTCTGAACACATGCTTATGCTACTGCAGTATTGAGTGTACAAAGATAAAATAATTCCTATGTTTTGTAAGTCATACAACATTTTCATTGACTCATTTCTGGGAAATGTGCAATATATTTCACTAACATAAACGTTTATAGTAAAGTATCTCATAAATGTGAATAGAGTTATAGTAACAGATTCAATACTAGCTTTTCTATTGTCCATTCCATTGTTTTCATTTTGGACATATTAAATTCAATACTAGCTTTTCTATTGTCCATTCCATTGTTTTCATTTTGGACATATTAAATTAGTGATGTCACGTAACCAAGCAATTTTATGTTATATGTATAGTTGTTTTCTTTAGTGAATTCCATAACAGTACTTCATGAAACATAAACAGTCTGTGATATAAAAAAAAGTGTGTGAACGTTTTTGTATAGAATATTTTGGGAATTATATGTGTTTAGTCGGAAATGTATTATAATTATGAATGATTTATGAATATTCTATTAATGCTAAGATGGATTGTAAAATAACGTTCTCACAAAACAAAAAATTATAATTAGTCAATAGTTCAGTAAAAAAAATTGTATTAGTTTTGTATAATGCTTCTTGATATGGTAAATGTATATATTATATTTCTGTGACAAATAAATGGTAAAAAAAAAGAGAAAAAAAAAAATGAGATGAAGGTGATAATGTCGGTGAAATGAGTCCGGGGTCCAGCACCGAAAGTTACCCAGCATTTGCTCATGTTGGGTTTAGTGAAACAACCTCAACCATGTAACTTTCCCCGACCGGGAATCGAACCCGGGCCACCTGGTTTCGCGGCCAGTTTGGTTTAGGGAGAAACACGTTTCGTCAACGTTAAATTTTTACAATCCGTTAACGGATCCATTTGCAGGACGATCCCGACCTCTCTTTACCTTGCCCATCAAATCTCGCTTGAAAATCAATTTTGAGATTTCGTACATACGACAACATTCATTCAATCCCACTGCTCCGGATCGAAATTCATCCAGTACAACACTTGGTTCCGATTTTACGTATTCTTGTTTGATCATTATCTATTCTGAAATTTGAAAATATTATGCACCTAACGTTACTTGTTCACGTTGCCAAAATCATACTGGCACGATATGAGCAACCTTTTAATGGTACGATTTAGGAAACTAGCACTCCAAGCAAACTATTCAGATTATAACCTAAACAAAGCTGTTACAGTGACTATTTTTACCGTTTAAATAATGCAACCAATCTAATATACTAGGTGTAATAAAACACATTCATTAAACTAAATGTTTTACTGAAAGCTTACGAAAGAGTAAGAAAATCTTATATGAGAAAAAAGAACTTACTATAAAACGCGATTTAATACAGCTGTTGTCTTGGATGAAAGGCGGAAAACTGAACGAGTATCAGTTTCTATTTGTATTTCATGAAAAATTCCTCAGATGGTTCCTGCATGCAATACTTTCCTCAATATTAATATTGGTACGATTTCGGCGCCGGTACGATATAGGCTACTTTCCCCTACAACAGTTCAGCATCTAACGCACCAGCCATATTGAATACTTCCATGCTAACAGAAAGTTAAATGACTTAACTCCATGAAATTGGTCACTTAAATTAACATGTATTTTAACAGCCTGTTAGTACTAACATTAGTTGAAGAAATGCTTCAACTGTCAACTTTACAGTTAAAATGGAATAATACACTGTTATAATTTAACAATGGTTGAAGAAACCGGGCATTATTCTTTTCTACAATAACCTCTAGGTTAAACTGTAAACACATGATACCCAATTTCGTGCTTACGCAATTCATTTCAGGCCATGGAAATTTTAAAACATATTTTAAACGGCTCAAAATCAATAATGTAAATGAATCCATGTGTAAATGCGGGGAAATCGCCCAGACTGTTCAACACCTCCTATTTGATTGCCCAATTTTCGAAAGAGCTCGCCTGTTATTACTGTCGCATGTCGTCCCATGTTCTGGGCAATTTGAAAAACTCCTGTGTTTAATGTTTAAAAAGAAATGCTGTTCAAGAGAATTTCAGAAATTCGTATCACATATTCACAATTCACTGTAAATAGCTAGTCTGTGTGTTTCTACCATACTAAGAGAAGTTGTAGTTAATGCAATTAGTAAGGCTATATGAATGTGTTAATTTTTTGTGTACATATTATATTTTCAGGTTTTGTATCATTAATCTAACATGCCACAGGGCAAAACAGGCTGCAATAAAAGGAGATACTACCACTATTAATTATACTAATAATCACAATAATAATAGCTATAATATCACAGTTTCATATCATATACAGGGACATCATTTTATTTTTACTAACATTTCTAATATTAACCTGGCTATATTGGATCAACGATTAAGAACCGGAAAAACACCGTTTGCTACCCCCTTCCACGACTGGAGTTCGATGATACTGGCGTAATATACAAACAAATCACTTTACTAGGTATAGGAGGGAAGAAAAGTAGTTCATCCATTTACGTAAACTTAGAAATATCGCGATTTTGAGTTTGATAATTTTCATTAGGTTTTTGTTTAATCAAAATACAGTACAGTATTAACAATGAGTGTTTTTACTCGAGAACTGAGCTTTCCATGCGGACGTATTCATTATGCAGTGTATATTATAATGTCTACAGTACATTAGCGTACAATATAGAGAATGAAGTTAAATTGAAAAAAATTCATAATATGAATATTTAAACACATTTTCAAAATGGTGGCCGTTCATTTCGATACAGGCTTCAGTTCTAATGTGCATATTATCGCACTATAGACTATTGTACGTAATTCAAATTACCGGTACCAGGTTCGTACTTAGTATCAGTAACTCATGTCGAAATAATTCTGTACCTACTCTATAAAAGAGACCTTACGTACTGTAAATTCAATCTTCACTTAAAATTCAGACATGCTATCTACTATCCGATCAAGTGGTTACGTCGCAGCGTCGTAGAAAGGCAGGAAATCACGTGGCAGTTAATTACTTAACGAGGCCCTTTTATTTAAGTTATTTTAAACAATTGTATGGGTATAATGTTACGTAGACGTCCAATTCCTAACAGAAATTAATGTTCCACTAGCATTTATAGAGAGGCGAATAGAAGCAGATGGGAGAAACCGGGATGCGACGTAGGCAAATGGAAAATGATGCAATATTGAAAGCTCTTTCGTCACTGGAAAACGTGAACATATTTTTGGAACGTACTGTTTACTATGACCATAAGGCTACTATGACTGTATATGCGGTCTTGGATCTGTGTGGAGGACGGTTGAACTTCATTAGTAGAAGGGATGGGAGTGAAGTACATTCAAAAACTCAGGTACAATAAAAATTGAAGTAAAAATAAAATGATGTCTCTGTATAAGTTTTTATATAATTTTTTTTAAGTCTTGTCTGTGTATTTTATATAATATGTTTATGTCTTATGTGTTGTATATGCATTTGTATGTCATGTGTCTAGTTCATGTCATTTTTATGTCATATACGTCCTTAAAAGTAATATGTACGTTTCTACGAAATGCTTACAAGTCTGTGTGTGATGTGTCCTGGGAAAGTATTGTATGCAATATGTCTGTGTTTCATATATTGTGTATCTATTTCTATGTATCTATTTTATCTCATATCTACATATTTGTATATAATATAATTATGATGTTTATTATGCCATACACATTTAATGTAATATGTGTATTTTATGTCATAATTATGTATATATTTTATGTAAGTATTTGTACAGGGCTATAATATGTACGATTTAACTAAAGCCCTAATATACCTTCGGTTAAAATAGGGTTCTATAAACTTGAAAATTCAATAATAATATTATTAAAAATAGCCAATACAATCAGAGATCAAAGGAAAGAGCAAGAGAGGGAGAAAACTCAAATAGTGACAATGAAATGCAAACATTTTCTATGATCCATGTTGAATTTTTCGTACACTACTTTCAACACTTGAATATAAATAAGTGATTAAATGGCGATCTTACTCGTGTTAATTGTGTAAGCATGTGCAGCTTACAGCTGTTTCGGTGCTTCTTCACACCATCCTCAGAGCCTACTATACTAAAAGCCAGGTTATGAACCGACTAAACAGGAAGTAGTTGGGATGGCGAGAGGAAAGTGCGGATTAGAGGTGTAGCCTGTGCAGCGATGACACGTTGAGTGTAGGGGGTTAGAGGGGAAAAGAAGAACGGAGCTTGTCATTGGATCTCGCGTGAAAATGTCGTCAGCTAACGAAAATCTGGCAACGGAATCACGGAGACAGTGTAGCCAAATTTCCCAGTTCATTTGCAGTAACACGTGCATTACGAGTCGCATTTCGTACCAGCGTCATTAGCTCGTGCTTTCTTAAAAACAGTAATTTTAATTACTAATATTGTTGATAGTGTTATCGAGAACTATATACAGTAGCTATTTTAAACATATCGGTGACAAACGCTGAACACGCTTTGAATCTCGCGCCACTATGTGGCAACAGAGCTCAGAAAGAGAGCAACAGAACGTTGCTTCCGGTTTAGTCTGTTCATAACCTGGCTTTTAGTATATATCTCGGGGTCATCTCGAACTTCGCTGCCTGTTGTGTGGGTGCGTTCGATTGTTGAAAAGTGTTGAAATGTGGTGTCAAATAGTGTGTGTGTTCTGAAATTGATCTGTGTGTTGAGAATTTGATCAGGGTGTGTTTTGGTGTGTCTGTATATTTCATTTTGTTCTAGTGTGTTGAGTTTTTGGTTTCTGGGTTGTATGTGTAGGATTTCCATGTCTGTATTTATGCTATTGTATGTGTGGTTAGCATTAGTTATGTGTTGGGCATATGTAGATGTATTGTGTCCTCTGGTTATTGCTTTAATGTGTTCTTTGTATCAAGTTTGGAATGATCTGCCTGTCTGTCCAAGTAGAAACTGTCGCAACTATTGCATGTGAGTTTGTATACGCCTGTGTGGTTGTATTTATTTGTTTATGTGTTGAGATCTTTTTGTAATCTCTTAGAAGCTGGTCAAACATTTAATAGGAAGGGAAGTGTGGAATAATATTGTAACCCTTCTAAACTGTAGTGTGAATTAATAATTATGAACATGTATAAAAATTATTTGTTACTGAATTCTGTGTAATTACATCATTGCAAACGTATAAGTTACTCCTAAGGATGTTGGTGTCTGCATAGAAAGCTATCTCCCTTTCACCCACGCGTTACTCTCTCACTCCTTTGAATTATTTTTGGACTCTTTGGGGCTGCGTTCCCTAAAATATTACTATATATGGTCATGTGGAACTAAAACGTCTATCGTACTGCACGTGACTACAGCCCCTAAACATTTCCATGTATGGTCATGTTTAGACATGGACTCGCGTCCTGACAACGCCCCAAACCTGGACTATATAATACGAGCCACCACTAACCTCAGGACTTTTACTCGTTAGCTGTCATGTAGTCTACAACACATTCAACTGTATTACTACCTATTCTCCAATATAATAGTTATACCACAGTTTGACGACTTCTTATTCTCAAGAACCCTACTCAATTCCTGTAACTTTACGAAGTGTGGTCAACTCTACCTTACACCACACACCCTCGCTTAAGTCATAAACTAAGACATAAGGGGAGAGAATAGTATGGTGTCTGCCTGCTAAACAGCGGGAATTTTTATGTTATTTATGGCCTATTTAGGAAGACAAGTCACCACTGTTATACCCACCCCATTCCACCCTCGAGACCAGTCCATGGATGGGAAGAGTGAAAGCTGACCGGGCCACAAGGCCAGACGAATTGTGTCTTAGCTACACCGTTTCAAGTACAACCTCAAAGCCCGCGAAAACATACGAAATGCAGAAACCAGACCCGACACGAGCGAACCTGCCCTCAGGAACAAATTTTACTGCAAAACAGGTCTATATCCATCACTAAGTTTTCAAATACTTCTACAGCGACATAAGCTTCATTCAAATTACTAATATATTATATAAAACACAAAATTTGATTTTAATTAGGGCAAGTGACTGAGACCTGACCTCACTTGTCTCATTCAATCAGCCGCCACTAAGTGTCATTCATTTGTTACAGGTGACATTCATTTGTTATTATTCGACGAGTGAAAAAATACTGTAATAAAATAAATTATAGACAGTTTAGTTTTGTCTTCAAAGAATTAGATAGGTGACACTTTAATCATACATCAATATTAATTAATAGCATATAGAAAGTGATTGTAGGTGACACATTAATTGTACAGCAGTGTAAATAAATTGCATATCGGTATAGGTTAATGCTTGAATATGTATTTTACTCTGACAGTCTTATTAATAAACCGTGTATAGTTTTTATACGAGACTTATGAAGAGTTGAGACAGAAAACGTTATTAATAAACCGTGAATAAGCTATGGACGTATAAACAGGTTGTAACCATACAATGGGAATTGCTTTGCAGTAGTTATATACACGAAACCCCTTGTTTAAGCGTTGTATATAGGGAAAAATGGCCGCCCCTCTAACAGCTGTTCGTATCGACTGTCATTTTATGATGATAGTTACCTTGTAACCACAGAAGAACAAACCAAAGATCATAGAATTATTAGAATAATATTGCTGTAGCTTGTACTCTTTGACCAAAATGTAGTGTGGTAATAGATTAGAGCCAGTTGTACTATCGATATTTAACACGCCACACTAGAGCGCTCTACCGGATGCAATAGAGAACCTCAGATATTCTATTACCTTTCGTAATGAAGTAATGACGAAACTATGACGTAGCTGTGTAACAGTTATACTGTTATACACGATGTATGTAGTGATTATTAGTAAGGAATTTACACACGACTTATAAACGAGCTACTCATTGTATAAGTATAAGACAGTTAAACGTCTGTATATAGAGCTTTTATTAGTAAGACCGTTAGAGGATAAAAAGAAAGGAGGGAGTACTTCAAGCCAAATATGCTTGAAATCTGTGCGACGGATATGACGTCAAACTACACCTTTTACGCCTCATAATCCACCGCGAAATACCGCCAGTTCCATCCATCCAATGGTTCTACAGCTCATGTTTGCGCCTTGACCTGCCGAATTTTTTGCCTCCATAAATCTCTATTTTAAGCTGCCAGTTTCCAATCTCTGCAATGTAGCAGACTAGCCGCATCCTCCCTGATATTATCTTCCCATCTCTTCGTGGGTCTTCCAGGACGGCGAGTTCCATGAAAACTAGCTCTAAGGGTTTTTTTTGGTAGACGATCCAGAGGTAATCTTTGTACGTGACCTGCCCATCGGAGTTTTTTTAATTTTTATATAGGTGAGTATATCGTATTCTCTATAAAGTTCTTTATTATTTCGTATCTCATATTCCTGATTTATGTTTACAGGTCCAAATATTTTCTAAGTATTTTCCTTTCAAAGCTACCAATAGCTTTCTCAGCCCTTCTGGTAAGACACCATGTTTCGCAGCCATACATGAGAACAGTTCTTATGAGTGTTTTATAAAGTCTTATTTTAGTTGCCGTGTGGACGTCCCGATTACTTATAACCTGGTGTAGGGAATAAGTTTTATTGGCCGATCTTATGCGCTTTTGGATCTCATTAAAAAGGACATTATTATTGGTGATCATTGAGCCTAAGTAGTCAAAACTATCAACCACGGTTATCTCTGGTTCGCCGATCATAAGTTGCCGGTTATTTCTAATTTTAGAACTTGCTTGAATCAAATGTTTTGCCTGTGTTTTGGTTAGATTGATATTAAGACTTATGTCCTTAGTGGCCTCTTTCAATTCATTGTAGGTTTCGTATATTGCCTTGATATTTCTACTTAATATGCATATATCATCCGCATAGCCGATTACTTGAGTGGTCTGGTAGTCCAGAATACCTTTCATATTGATAGAGAGCTTTCTTATTGCATATTCCACTACTAAGTTGAACAGTTGAACAGGCATGGAGCCAGCCCATTACCTTGTTTGAGTCCCTGCTCTATGAGTTAATTGAGTTTGAATTTTGACCTGAATTATTGTTCCTTTCATCGTTGTTTTTACTAATTTTATAAGTTTACATGGAATATCAAATCTTGCATAATCCTGTAAATTTGCTTCCGATTTATGCTGTCGTAGGCTTGTTTGAAGTCTCTATAGATTTGGTAGACACCGCCAATTGCCAAATGTTAAATTGCTACTATCGGTTTTGGTCATACGTAAACGGATTAGACTGGATCTGGAGGTAACAGGACTATTAGCAGATTATTATATCAATGTATGTTTTACTGTATTTTTTATTTTATTGGGTTATTTTACGACGTTGTATCAACATCTAGGTTATTTAGCGTCTAAATGAAATGAAGGTGATAATGCCGGTGATGCACCGAAAGTTACCCAGCATTTGCTCATATTGGGTTGAGGGAAAATCCCGGAAAAAACCTCAACCAGGTAACTTGCCCCGACCAGGATTCAAACCCAGGCCACCTGGTTTTGCGGCCAGACGCGCTGACCGTTACTCCACAGGTGTGGACGTTTCACTGTATATTTATTAAAAGTGTTATGGTTGTGACATGGATTGAACACTTCATTTCCACATTCTTTCTCTTATCAAGAAGGCTGTTGACATTCCTTCATATGCTAAAGCATAGGGGGATATATCAACGGACATATTCTGCAGTTGAGTCAAACAGAATATTAGCTTATTTATAAAAAAATAACACCTGCTGAACTTGACTACACTTTTGAAATATTCACAACACGAAACAATTTGTAATCATAATAATACGAACAAAACAGCTGATAAACATACCGAGAAAAAAATATGAACTATGGATAATTTGATGGCCATACTAGTACACCTTTTTGGTTCCACCGTTTCAAGCTTATGGCCGGGGGTTGATTTTACTCCATGGATGTTTTCGCATTCAGCCACGACCCCACGAGTGGCGCTCAGAGCAACAACCGGAAGTCGTCAGACGCTTACGTCTTATCTGCATTAATTCCTGAGGAAGAGAGGCACATCTAGTTTACAAAGGAAAAAACTTGACATCAATAAAGCAGTTCAAATAGCTAGGAGTAACGCTGCAGACGACAGGGATGACATTCATAACACATACTGAAGAGCAATTAGCTACATAAAGCACCTCCGGGAGATGTTAGTACAGACAGCATTGAAACTCTTTCAGGCAGTGCTGCAGTTGGAAACAAATTTTAGAGGGTACTGTTGAAATCTACTTGGTCAGACTAGACTCTATCTGGACTCGTACTGCACTTCATTTCCAAGGTTACTTCTTCATCATGCAGACCTCCTTCCAGATCGCAGCCATAATTGCACATGAGGCAAGAAATTAAACGCTGACGTTTGTGGTCCAACACTTTTTAGGAACAAAAGTCTAGGAACTCTTTTACTAGAAGAGTATTCCTTTTCTTAGTGCAGATATCGTTCATTACAGTATTGCTCATTCACATTCTTCAGTTGAAATTGGAATATAATCTGTAACATGTAACTGGACTCAAGATTCATGAACACACGAAAAGTAACAATATTTCCCTCCTCAAGCAAACTGCTAGCATTACATCTGAGCGTGTTTAAAATTACAGAATCAGTGCAGCAGAAATCTTGAGGCGCAACATAATAAAATTAGTGTTATGCGAAGGCATCTACTATACGCAAGTTTTGAAATTAGCGAATCAGTATGGCAGATTTCTTGAGGCTCCATGCTATAAAGTTAGTGTTAATTACGTATAGAAATAGACGGCGGCATGCAAGTTTGAAATTAACAAATCGCAGCTAGCCTACTCCTGAAGTGTTTTGGATAAAATAACGAATGAACAAGCGTTTAAGCAAAGGATATGAGATGTCAGCCGCTACTTTTATGCCAAATATGAACATCAAAATGTTTTTCAAATAGCTAATAGGCCTATCTCCCATTTCAAAGTATATTAAAAGACCATTTAAACATAATTAATATAATTTTAGAGTCTATATTTTTTTCCGGTACTGTAACAGCGAGTTTTTGTTTTAAACGGTACGGCGTACCGTCCCGTACTGGCCCAACTACAGCACTGCTTTCAGGTCATTTCGAAACCGCTATTTGAATACGCGTTATACTGCGTATCCGAAAGCTAAATGTTTTTATGCTCGACCATGCCGAAATGTAGTAATTATACACCTGGTAGCAGTCCTTTAATGCATGTCATTAAAGTACACGTGTTCAGCCAATGACAACTCAGCTTACAGGTGTTCAGCCAATGACAAGTCAGCTTTGTACCGTTATAAAACCGCAAGTATCGATTATTCTCGGATATGCAATCGAAAGAGAATTAGCGAAAAGTCACGGAGGCTGGAAATCCAATGCTGTCGCAGAAGGTTATGTTCTGTTACTATGATAATTAGCGTTAATTGTAAATAATATTCAAATAAATTCAATTTGTCATCTCGTTTTTCAATGTCGAATTCAATAATCAAGGTTATATCAAGTTTAACGGGATTACAACAAGGTCAATGACATTATTGTTCCTTGGAAAAAATCAATACTTTCGCGTCTGCGCACATCTCACAATTTACGACTTAGAACAAGGTCACTTCCGATCTTGTGACATACAAATAAAATGTATATATCTGAATAATTTCAAGTTAGAAATATGGTCGAGCATAAAAAGTCGTATGAAACTCACCTATAATGGTAATTAAGAAGCTCGTATGAAAATTATGAAACTCGCGCTCGTTTCACAAACATCCATACTCGCTTCTTAATTACTATCATTATAGGCTCGTTGCATAATGTACTATTATTTGAAGGAACAATACTAGTACTTCCTTTCCGATATACCTTTAATAATGTGTTTCTGCTGTCAGCAGAGTTGCTAGGTTTTCTGCGAGGGAAATCGGAATATCAGAAGCTAACTTAAGACATTAGACTTATCAACACTTTATCATAAGATTTATATTTCATTATCATCATCATCATCATCATCATCATCATCTTCATCAACATCAGCCTTCAAGTGTTAGACCCCAGTGGATCTGTTACGGTCTCTTGCCAGCGTTTCTTAGGTCTTCCTAAATTTCTTCGACCTTTTGGAACATGCGACAAAATCTGCCTGGGCCATTTAGAGCGATCCATCCTCTTGACATGTGTCTGCCACTGGAGCCTGTATTGCTGCAGATAATGGACAATAGAGTCAATTTTTAATTCCTTCCGAATCTCTACGTTCCGATGATGGTCGAGAAGGGAGTATCCAGCAGTTTTTCGTATGAATCTCATTTCGGCAGTTGTTAGCCGTCTTTCGTCGCATTTTCTTAGTGTCCCTGCTTCACTGCCATAAGCCAAAACTGGTCGTGCTAGACTTTTGTAGATTTTCAACCTTGTATTCTTTGTATTTGGGAAGGTTTGAATACACTGTTGATGGTTCCAGCAATTTTTAGAAATTTTGAGATTTTGTTGTCTATATCATCATCAGTGATGTATGATAGATTAAGATTTATATTTGTTTTCTGCAAAGCAGTGTTCGCGTGCTTTTAATGTAATATTCGCCTCCTGTTTCATTAATCAGTAACTAAGACAAGAGTTACTTTCAACCAGTCATATTAAAGAATTAACTTTTTATAATTTATACAGTTTTTGTATCTTCAAATTCGGCGAATAATTATTCATGTATGCACTGAAACAACAACTGTTTGAAGAAAATGAGGGATATGGAGTGGATGAAGGACAATAACAATGTATAATAACGTAGTTTGAAAGGTAACAATTATCTTCGAAATGAGTTGAATACACTGAATGATTCATTGTAGGGTAGAAATTCTCTCTGCGGATTGCACCTATCCATTTTCAGTTATAGGAATCTTTACTCAGAGGAAACCTGGAGCATAAACAGTCGTATAAGTGCAATGGTTTGTATTCTGTAACATAATACGGAGCAAAAATCATTATAGAAATTAAAGATTAACTAATAAATGAAATGTAACATTCCTTCCTTCTTTATCTTTACATCCGTATGCATTGCTGCAATTAAAAATAGCACACGAACGAACATACTTATTCAGCTTAACCAAACAAATAGCCACCCGTCGGCTGTTCAATTTGGGAGCATAACACTAGCGCCAGTGAGCGGTCTAGCGGTTATTTAGTAAGTCTATGATATAGCCTAATCTCTTTCTAACTCGTTGGTTGTAAGTTTAACTTACAAGGCCTACCAACAACACCATAAGGTTGTTAAAAAACATGATCGGCTAAAAAATAAATAACCAAACGAAAACAAATCCTTTTATTGGCTCAAAACATGTTAATAATAATGAAAGAACTATTCAAACTATAGTAATATGACCAAAAACATTCTTGTCTACCATTTTTGGTTAATCATGACAATGATACGTGTGTGTGTCTAATGCCTATCGACTTCACTTACGTTATTCGAGATCCGCATATTGCGGATAGATGGTAGCACTATGACCCATTTTCAATTTGCACACCACTTCGGCGGGCCACACTGTTCATGATAAGTATTTGTGAAGAGTTATGTGGTGTATTAGAGTGACTGTATGTGTAAGTGTAGTGTTGGGAATGGGTGAGGAAGGGAGAAGGGGAAACCCCTTGCCGGCACGTAGCGTATTCTTGTCGAATAGCACCAAGGGGGCCGCTAGGCTTAACGTTCCCATCCGACGGACGAATCGCTATCATCAGTGCCATATGTCTTCTTTTCATATGCACTGCGGAGAGATTTGGGATTTAACCCAGGCATATTGGTGCACAATTTAGTGATTGGAAGTTGTGCACCGCCATCTCTTCTAGTCCCGAGGTAGAAACTTTACATGAAAATTTCTGATCTCGCCGGGAATTGAACCCAGGCCGGATAGTCTGAAGGCAGACACGCGACCACGAAGCTAACATGGCGGACATTTATGACAATGATAACACGATAAACAAAAATGCATTTATATAACCAATAATAACTCTGTTCATAAATGCTAGAAATGTGTTCAATGTACTGTAACTTAGACTAGGCGGCATTTCGGAAGGCGGTCAGCTGCTCTGTGCGCATTTCTAGTATGTGACGTCACAAGCTTGCAGAGTAGAACCAGTCGGAATCAGTCTATAACAAGTACTTCCCGAGTTCGTTCGTTCACGTGTGAATGTTTCAATACATTGAATAAGTAAAATTAACATTTACTGTCTGTGTAAGATAAATAAATGAAAGAAGAGACTGTAAAAGACAAGTATTGCACAGACAGGCGCGGAAAATATTAAGCTGTATAATTATTTTAAAAACGTTGACGAGCAGAACGCTGCCGGCCATCTTGATGCTGGCTGCAACGTTGCCAATGCGCAAGAAACGACTGCAGAAGTGTAAAGAATTTTGTTAGTGAAGGAAGGAGGGTTTGTTTGGTGTCATGCTTACAGCAATCAACGGCTAAGGTCGTTATTGTCTTTTGATAATTTAAATTCTCTCCTGCGCTATTTGTATTACACGTGCGCGTGAAGTACGATGTGGCAATGTTGTACGCTGCCTTGCTCTCTCTATCTGTCTCTTTCCACGCAAACGCTAGCAGACTACCGCCTTCCGAATTGCCGTCGACTCTAGGTTTGTAGAAAGAGATCAGGATAAAATATGACACATCAAAGAAACCCGAGCCTTAGTAATAAGGAAGGGACGGATGTTGACGACCTAGAAATAACTGAAAAAAAAGACCAAAAAATCTTACATTTACTTTAAAATTCCCTAAATTGTAATTAAAGTTAATAATCTAAAGACAAGGGACTATATATGGAAAAATAATAAACACCGGAGGGAATAGTTCTTAAAATAAATGAATATTACTCCATTGTTCCTGTTTTCTCGTATTGAAAACATTCTCAATTAATAGAGGAAAGTGCCCTAAACCGGACTCCTCCCCCTAAAGTGGACCCCCGGTCTCCTGGCTCTGCATTCCCTTGAACTCTAGCAGAACTAAGTGTAAATAGTAGTTTAGGCTTCTACCAGTCTGTAGCGGAGCATACACGTCGCCCGCTTCACTTGTTGCTTATCAGTCTCCCATTACGTGTTTTGACAGTGGAAAAAGTTTTTACATTGTGCTACATTTTTTGTTTTTTCTTCTACATATTGGCAGGTAAACCATTCGATCTATATATATATATATATATCCTTAAATGGTAAGGTTTAAGGTTACTGCTTTTCATTAAACCGTTTAATTTATATGTTTGGTTCAAAATCTATTGAGTTAACAAAATGTTGGCTATAGTCGCGTAAACCGGACCCCCTTCAGTTGCCTAAACCGGACCCCTTATTTTTTCATGTTTAAAGTCTACCTGTATTAGTACACACTCTTATTCTATTGGAATTCTGTTCCAAATTTCAAGAGAATAATTTGGATGGAAGGAACAATCTTTACAGCGTACGATTCAGGGCGGATCCAAATGAACTCCTTCACTCAGTGGTTTCGACACTTCATCGAGTTTGCCAATCCTACAAAGGAAAAACCTGTGCTGTTGCTCTTGAATGGCCACTTATCCACACAGAGAATATTGATCTGATCAACTTGGCAAAAACAAATCATGTTACAATTGTGTCGGTGCCACCTCACTCTTCACACGAACTACAATCTTTGGAAAAAACTTTCATGGTTCCCCTGAAAGTTTACTACAGCAAGGAAATCAGGCAGTGGTTAAGGCACAATGAACGTGCTGTCAGTGCTTTTGATGCAATGGACCTGTTTGGCAAAGCCTATATTAGATGCCATACAGCTCAAATAGCAATCAATGGATTTAAAGCAACCCTTGAACATGAAGCTGTTTTCAGATGCCGAATACATTGAAGAGGCAAACAAAAAACCGAGATTTATCTTTCTATGAATCTGTGTTAAAGAAACGAACAGCAGAAAATCAGAGCTTTCCAGAGAACAGAGAAGAATGTGATGTGAACGAAGTTTTTGTAGAGTTTAACCCAAATCAACCATCAACATCTTCGGCAGGTCAGAGTGTTTCTCTGTCACCAGCTACACTTGAGGATCCTCAGGGTTCCACATCTTCTAAGACAAGCCCGTTTGACATCACTCCCATTCCAAAATTTAAAAAGAGGTTCTCGAATAGGGGGCGAAAGATCTGCAGTTCTACGATCATCACATCTACGTCTTATGAAGCCCAATTGGTGGAAACTAACAAAGCTAAAGGAGCTATGGAAGCTGAACAACAAGCACGGAATTGTGCTCAAGGACGGAAATGCAATCGCGGCCAGGGACGTGGTTCAGATGTACAGCCTTCAAGAAAAGGGAAAGGGCTCGTGAAACATCGTCTAAATGTTGTGAAAAAATGTGACAATCACGCACTGAAGATGAAAACAACGTGACCTCTGGAATATCTGAATTGGATCTCTTCTCGAAAGTTTTCCCATCCAAAGATGATGCTTGGTATGTGTGTTTTGTGACAGAACATTTTCGGAGGATTCTGAAGGGAAACTTTGGGTCATTTGCGTTATTTCCTGGGACTGAAAAGGACATGAACATCTGCGATTTTTGTCGCTAAACGATTTAATTCTGTTGTACGTTTTATGTATCTTTTTTGAAAACATCCTATATCTCTTTTTAAAAACTAAAACCTGTAATTGTAATATTATACTTATACTTTGAAACTAGATTATGATTTCTCTTATTTAATACCTTTTTCCAAATTTGTTTAGTGTTATTTTGATTATTTTTACAAGGGGTCCGATTTCGGCAACTATTTTTCAAATCGCCAAAGTGTAAGGTTATTGAAAATAATGTTTTTCGTACCAATTTTTAATTATTTTCTAAAAGTAAAATGTAAATGATGCATAACATTATAAAGTAAATATTGCATGCTTTTAAAACATAATTTTTACTGTATTATATTTTTAAAAAATCAAAAACAAAATGGGGGTCCGGTTTTGGGCACTTTCCTCTACAAATTTAATTCATGGATGACCATGGATGTATTGCAACATAGAATAACATGATGTTTAAACTATAAAACTAACATATATTCAAAGCAACGAACATAACAAAACGTATTATACCAGTTTTTATTTCTTCTTTTGGGACGTGGCGGTTATGTCATGCATGAAGTTTAAAGATATGAAAAAATAAATGCTACTTTAGGGCTATCTTAAATTGTAGAATGTTGCTGTTGACAGTGGGATAAAATATAACGTCATTGATGGTTTCAATAATTGTTTTCTTTTGAATACAACTGCAATGCATAAATGCATGTACATGTACAACATAACTCTATTATTACTACACAATATGTAATACACAAATATTTCTATTACTCAAATTTTTATGATAGATAATTTCGAATCGATAGGATAAAGATATATATATATATATATATTATTATTATTACTCATTATTTTTTTGTTTCTTGCCGTCTCCCACGCAAATAAGTTTTAAGTAGTAGAATTCTTATGCGCTTGTGGGGCGAGAGCTGAAAAATAGTAATAGGTTGCATTCAACTCTATTTCCATGTAAAATCTAACCTTACCATATTTTTAGTCAACTTATGCGATCACTGTAACCAACAAAGGAAGGCTAGTGTCGTGAGTAATGAAAAATATTAAGCACTGGAAAGGAGCAATAATTATGATATTTGTATAAGATTGTCGGAAATTCAAACTAAACTCTACACAATGATGTAAAAATCAATACGAAATGGAGGGAATTATTTCTAATTACCTTCCTATCCCTAAAAAAATTTCTTACACAAAAATGGAAGAAATACAAAAAATCTTAACATAGAAAATTTGTGTGTATGTATTTTTTTTTGTACAAATCTACACGCTTTGACCGACATTTACGAAAAAATTGAGTCTTCCAAAAATGTAGGCCTAAGATTCGTAAATTGGAGTGCAATGTCAATTATCAACGTTGGTTTCAAAAGTAATTACTAGGGAAATAGACATTTATTCCAATTATCAAAAGTCGAATTAACCTATTTCTATTGTATTACTATATGAAAAACTTTGGACTCCTACAGAAGTTTCTGATCTATATTTTCTATCAGTACGTTAATTACCACATTACTGACATCAAGTAGCATGATAAAAAAACGGTGAAATTTAACGGTCTACTTTCAATTGTTCCTGAGAAAATGGGAACACAAGCAAAGAAATTTAAGTTTTTGAAAACCGAATTCACAGACGAACACGTGGGAAGAACACAGTCGCAACATTAAAGTTCAAATCCTATTACAAACGCAGCCAACATAGTAGGCATAGAACGAAATTTCAGCTACAGAATTAATAAAAGAAGAGAAAGTAGATCTCTAAGCCAAAGAGTTTGAAATTAATATTCTCTCAAAAAGTAAAGATTTGTGATTTTTATACTGATAAAAATCAAGTAGCATTAATACAATACGTAACTGCATCATAAATAATGTAGCTACGTTGTTATATCAATTACTTTAGAAAATATAAAAATACGTTTTAAACATAAAATATGAAAACGAGAATATTTAAACTCCTTTGCGGCCGGATGACAACTCTTACAACACAAGTAGGCTACTATCGATTTACTTGTCGATATCTCCTACTCACTGACGCTAGTTCCATTTTTTCATTCTCTATGCAATTGGCGTTCATCTCTCAACGCGGAACAATGCCGCCTTCAACAATGCAAATGACATATTGAATCGCCATTTTGAGTTTTGATTTCGATTAAAGCAAGCAAAGATGACGTTTTATGGAGCGTAATGTGAAGTGAGGAGCTGGGTTCGATTTCCACGGGACAACCAGGATGAACTTCTTCCCATTGAGGTAAGTTTTCTAAGTTATATTACAATTCCTGTTTGAAAACTGCAACAATAATTAGGGAATAAAAGCTTTTACGTTTCGTAGCGTCCATAGCGATTTTAGAAATAAAATATATGTATGTTGGAGACTGATAATTAAGTCTCGATTGGACAAGCACGTTAAAAAAACTACCGAAATCGCGACGCTATTTAAAAATTACTGAGGACAATGAGGTTTTATGTTTTTAATACATTACATCGTTTTATGGCCATTCTTCCTTATCAATAAATACGAACAAATTAAATCGTATAATGCAGCGCTTATGAAAGTGTGGAATTCCGTGAATCGTAAATTATATTTAAATATTATTTTAAATTTGGAGATTAGGCCTAATGAAAAATGTATACAAAGTCATGAAAATACGAATCACTTAAAACATGAAACATCACAAATAATAATTATTATAATGTAATCATAATATTATGAAATGAATATTAAAAATCATATTTCACTATTATTAATACTATTAAAGATCTATAAAAGAATATAATATATATCTATCCGCATATCATCAGCTAAATTCCAGGTCTCAAGAATTTACTCATTATACGTTACCACAAGAAGTCTTTATATTCTTCATCTTATACAGTCTCAGTTGCTAGAAATTGGAACTCGTTTCCGAGTGATGTAAGGGGTTGTTGGACAATAACTTCATTTAGGTCAAAATTACACAAATTCTTACTTAACAGATTAATGACTGATTAATATTTGTTAGTTATAATGAAACTAACATCAGCCCATTCTTGTTATTACTATCATTAATTTATCTAAATAGATTACAACACCTCTAATGACAAAATTTAATAATTACATTAATATTATCATTATATAAATATGTTTTTAGATGTAATATTTTTTCTCCCTATAACATAGTTCTAGTAAACTTGTATTAAATTAATTCTCACCATTTTACTAGCTATCTCAAATTAATTATAGCTCATAAATTAAGTTACCGGTACTACTTTATCTTGTAGGTTCATCTAAATTTAAATAAACATGTACTAGTCGTTAAAACTTAACTGAAGAATATTGCTGGAGAATATTTTAAGTGTAATGTAAATATTCGTAATTTAAATATGTATTGTATTGATTAAAGCTGGTTGAGTGGAAGAGAAGGCCTTATGGCCTTAACACTGCCAGCGAAAATAAAACATTCTATTCTATTTTATAATCTTAATTAGTTTCATATCTGAATTCTCTGCGTATTTATCCATGAAAACAAATGATCGAAATAGGTTAAATGCAGAAGCAGAAAAGAAGCTACAGAATTCCGCTCTAAAACTAGATAATTATAAAAAATTTGTAGCAATTAAGCAGGAACATATTCATCCCAACGAGCAGAATAATTAAGTACCGGATTTTATATAATTACAGCCGGAGTGTAATCAAACTCACATCCACAGCACACGAGTCCCTTTCCATACTCCATCTACGCCGGTTATCACTAGCTGTGTTAAATTACATTCCAAGGGTTCTGTAAATTTTACGCGGCTTTGTAATTCTTTCAGAACTTTCGAAAGAATTCCAGGAATCTACATGTAATTCATTGATTGGATCATCGAAGTTTCTTGCATTATTGTAGTTCTACAGAGAGATCTCCTGCACCTGCGACAGAGAGAATTTTCAAAGAAAGAACTCTAAAATATTTCATGCAGCCCATCGAGTGGGATGCTGCAACTAACCCAGCCGAACATCTGGCTATATCAGGATACCAGACAAAGGAATTGGATACCCAACGGAATTGAGATGGTGTGTTAAACGTTTCGCCAACAAGGTAAGATATTGCGGCTTTCATCTTCTCTTTTAGGTCACATAATTGAATTAGCACTTATATTAATGCGAATAATGGATTACAGGTAATTAAAGAGTGGTTTGATTCAAACGCTCTTTCCTTAAACACATCCAAAACAACTGTTGTTCCATTTTCACTAAGGTCCAGTGGTCTTCAATCTCCTCAATCTTCCTTTAGGCTCAAAATTCATCATTCAGATTGTTCTTCTCAAAATTGTGAATGTCCTATATTAACCGAATCCTCAGAAGTTAAATATTTAGGCATTACAATCGACTAACACTTACGATGGAACACACATATTACATATTTATGCAATAGATTACGTAAAACAATTTATATCTTTGTTATACTTCGGTCATATTTACCAATTAATATTTTACGTCTCATTTATTTGGCTTTATTTCAATCCATTCTCCAGTATGGAATTTTAGGGTGGGGAAATGCTTGTAATTCTAATCTCACTCCACTAATACTTATACAGAAAAGAATTATTAAAATATGCCTTAATAAACCAATTGATTACTTATCTGAGCTTTTTTTTTACTGATTTTAATGTTTTGAAAATTAAACAGATTTATTATATTGCCTTATTAATCTTCATACATAAAAACCGCAATAAATTCAAATTGTATCATCATAAATATGGAACTAAAAGATCCCATTTTATACGACTAGAGGAACCAAAGTGTTTTACAAGCACAGCTCTGAGCCATGGTACCTACTTTGGTCCAAGGTTATACAATAAAATAATTGATAAATACCCAAATTTGGAAAATTTTAGTATCAGAAATTTCAAAAATAGCGTTAGGAATTTAATTTTTAAAGAATATATATTGATTTAATATGTATATGTATTTGTATGACTTAAATTGTTAAAATTGAAATTGTATTTTTAAATTTAATTTATTCCTGTAATTTTTTTTTCTTGACCCAGTTTGTGTCAAAAATTATCTTTGTGTTTATCTTTGTATTTAGACATCTCCCTGAGCACGAGTTTTTTACTCCTTCAGGGAAGAACTAAGATTGTACTTTTTATTTTTGTCACTGTTACTTTATTAACAATAAACAATTAGCATGAACTATTACTCCAGCAGTATTCCTAGTCCGCATTGCAGTAGCAAGAAACTGAGGGTTTGGGATCATTTACCTAGAAATATAAGACTTTTGCTTTGAGAATATTCATGTTAAATTGTTGTATTTTCATAAAGTCTTGAACGGGCAATTCTCCTTAATTCTTGAAATTAGTTTATACCGATTTTCTTATAGCTTGTGTGGTCCAATGTGTGAAAATATGTAGAGTTTAACGAGGATAAAACAGAATGTAGGGTTTTTTTACTTTTGGGATTTAGGCAACACAGCAGTTCCAAACTGCGTACAAAAGTATCAACCACAGAGCTACAAGTATATACAGATAAGGGGGAAAAAAAATCACTTCAACTTGTTCCTGTTTAGCATCTAAGTATTGCGCAAACTGAAAATTAATTAATGATATTCATGCGCGACCATGCCTTTTTTTTATTGTAGTAGGTTATTTTACGACGCTTCATCAACAGCTTTGGTTATTTAGCTGAATGAGATGAAGGTGATAATGCCGGTGAAATGAGTCCGGGGTGCAACACCGTAAGTTACCCTGCATTTGCTCATATTGGGTTGAGGGAAAACCCCGGAAAAAACCTCAACCAGGTAACTTGTCCCGACCGGGAATCGAACCCGGGCCACCTGGTTTCGCGGCTAGACGTGCTAACCGTTACTCCACAGGTGTGGACTCGACCATGCCGAAATGTAGTAATTATACACCTGGTAGCAATCCTTTAATGCATGTCATTACGGTACACCTATTCATTAAATTTAGGTTTTCGATTATTCTCGGATATGCAATCGAAAGACAACGAGGAAAACGTCACAGAGCACAGTGTTTCCAAGAGGCCCAAAAGCTGGCCAAAAATGATTTTTTCACTTTTAATTTTATGATGTTTGAAATATACCCCAACTATCTCCAAGGTCTGGCGGTCATAAAACAGCCACCCTCGAAGCAGGTCTAATTCTACGCAGTTGTATTCGAACCTTTGAAAGTAGTGCATGAAGTGTCGTTTTTGCTGTGTTGTGATTGTGTGTTTTTCAATTAGAATTTCAATTATTATCTTTTGTACTTCTGTGGTTGATTTTCAGGTAAATGTTATTATGGATTGTTAGAGTTATGTTTCTGAATTAAGAATACATTATTATTATAATGATTAAGTATATTATGCTTTGCTGAGGAATCATAATCATATTATGTAACATTTTATTTTGTGATTCCTTAAGTTCGGTCTTTATGCAGACCAGCAAAAATTGCCTCACGTTGCGTGCTATTTCCTTGACCAACGTGTAGCCTGACATGTTTACTTGATGATCTTGAAAGGTAAAATTGCCCATATTTGCCCCTTTTGATAAAATGTAGATAAATATATGTATTGGCGTATTTCAAATTAATCGTCTAAAATACGAATATTCTCAGTATCAGTTAATTTCTTCTCTACAGCAAAACTATGTTCAATTTGGCTATCAAATAGTTATAAAAGTAAAAAGTAACAAATTTTTAGTCATTTATTTTGGTTTCAGAATGGAGTACCGTTGCAAAAGGAAAGGATTGTTTGATACTTCACAGAAGGAAAAAAGTGGTCGTAAGAAACAGAAAGACGTAGTATTGCAGTTTCTTATTACAAAAATCAGTCTAGAAGTCTCCCATGATCAAATTAAATTGTTAGAAAGACATGTTTCTCATTTTTGCATTAATTTGTTTCGCAGAATCGATAAATCTAACAGGATGAGTGTTTGATTAAAAAAAAACGAGCAGTGTTAGATAAAGAGTTTGTATGTGATTTAAATGCTATAAAACCTACTGTACAGAAAAGAGGAGGACCACAGGCAAAGTTTGGAGAGAGCAGTAGTAGGTCTAAGCGTAGAAAAACTCAAAATGTAAGAAAATCTGCAGAGATTGCGAAAAATTTAACATTCGCTGCAAAAATAAAGTAAGTGCAGAAATAACCGGCATTGACAGAATCTCATCCACAGATGTGGAATTATACTTAAAACCATATCCTGTGGATCTGAAATAAACACAAATGAATTTGAAAAATTTGCAACTGAGACTGCCAGATTATTTGTCTCACTGTACTCTTGGTATCCCATGCCTGTCACTGTACATAAAATACACATTCATGGTTCGACTATTATTTCCGAGGCGTTACATCCAATTGAATGGTGAATTTACAAAACGACTTATGTCCCTAGAAGTAGTTTTGAGAAAATTAAAGAAAACTGTTTTTGACTTCGCTGAACCATATATTGTTACAATATAATTTTTTATATGTAAGAGAAAAATTTTTAGTATAAAAATTCATACTTTTGTACTCTTCTTCAGGTTGTAAAAAATTTAATTATCTTCAGGACTTAAGTTGTTCTGCAAATTAACTTCAATTCTGCATCATAATTATTAGGTTATTGACACATAAACATGTTTAACTAAATGTATTTAGCCTATACCAAAATCATAAAATAACCTTATTGCAATTGTTGAACAACATTATTTTGAACAATTTTTTAATCACAAGAGCACAGACCTCTGATGGAGAAAAGTATGATGTTGAAGAAATGTTTCCGAGCACTTATTTCCATTAAGAATTTGATTAGTGAGCTGTTCTTATTTTGTCTCGGACAACTGTTACAGAATAACCACAGTTCTTTAATATACTGGATGTGACATAGTTATCGAAGTAGTGTGCAGGAGAAAATTACATACCTCATTAAGACGTTCCTTGGCCTATCCCTCATGGTAGACACAAAAGGACATTTCACTAGTTTTCATGCTGTGCACAGAAAAAACTGAGACGGTGAGCTGCCGATAGTAGTACATATCCTGAACTGGTGTTAGGCAAGCATACATTTTTCATGTAATCAAATGTGACAGCAAGAAAATCCTCTCTCTCTAGATACTTAACTTGGCTCCATTTTGCAATACTTTTTACTTCAGCTACACGTTCAGCACGATTACTGAACATATTGCTTTTCATTTTCATGCTCTGTTTTTCAAACGTAATAAATTTTCTCAACTGAAGAATTACCAATGACAACAGATAAAAAACATTTTGTCAGCTGATTGTATAATTAAAATTACATATTCTGTAAGTTTCTTCAGTACTTGACAGGCAAAACAACTTAAGACCAGGACTAAATTCGTTTTACCCCTTAACCAAACATTCTGCTGCTAAGGAAAACTATACAAAAGTCGTGGATTAAAGTCATTCTGTTACTAAACGATGACCCTTGCACATAGTAACATAATCATGCTCTCAACTCAAAACTCCCAAAATGTGAACTTAAGTCGTTTTGCAAATTTATCATTCAATTGGACAAATGTCGGAAGAAGCACAAGAAACAAGGTATAAACACCATAAGCAATTTCGTGAACTGAATGCCAGAAAGATTTCAAGAGAGGCCACTAATCGGGATGTATTCAATCGACTCCTTGCGACCTCTGATCCTTTTATAACATCCTTCCGCCAAGAGAACGGAACAAAATACAAGAAAAGGATACTGTATGTGGAAGTCATAAATCTATTGAGTTCTGAAACAAACAGGGACGGCTCAGGCCTACTGCAAGCGCAGTCACAACTTTCGGAGTGGAGGATAGTACCAATACTAGTAACAGTGATCAATGAACATTCTTTACCCTACTAAAGTGCTAAAGTGTCTCTGATTCTGTATTGTGTACGTGCTCACTTAGAATTTATTATTTATTAAGTGCCTCCGTAATAAATATAATAAACAGTGTAGTTACTTTAACGTGTAACAACCATTAAAAAGTTACTATTAAACAGTCATTAACATAATCGTAAAATGTTGTAATACTTAATGCACAGATTAATTCAATCAATAATATATATATATATATATATATATATATATAAAGTGTTAAATTAAGCGCCTTAATTATGGACGAAAAAAAACTGGGTCTACCACTTCACTGTTCAAGTATACCCAGCGGAACGCGAGCCATCAGTTGAGAAACACTGTCCTAAGATAAGCAAGTAGAGCTGATATATTGTTAATATGATATTATCTTTCAGTTGGTACCAAAAATTGGTAAAAAAAAGTGTTAAAGTGGCTTTTAGTATTTTTGGCCAGCTTTTATGCCTCTAGGAAACACTGTGCAGAGGCTGGAAATCCAATACTGTCGCAGAAGGTTATGTTCTGTTACTATAATAATGATCGTTAATTGTAAATAATATTCAAATAAATTCAATTTGTCATCTTGTTTTTCAATTCTAATTCAATTTCCAGGTTATATCAAAATTAGTTCATGTTATTCTCTACATTACATCAAGGTCAATGACATTATTGTTCCTCGGAAAAAATCAATACTTTCACCTCTGCGCACATCTCATAATTTACGAGCTACGCACAAGGTCACTTCCGATCTTCAGTCAGATACAACTAAAATTAATACTTCTGAATAATTTCAAGTCAGGAATATGGTCGAGCATAAAAAGTAGTGTGAAACTTGCCTATAATGGTAATTAAGACGCTCGTATGAAAATTATGAAACTCGCTTGCGCTCGTTTCATAAACAAACATACTCGCGTCTTAATTACTATCATTATAGGCTCGTTGTATAATGTACTATTTTGATTTTAAAAATGCTGTCGTTCTAATAACTTTATTATTAATGTAGACAAAACTTCATGTTTATTTCTTAGTAATAATGTTAATTTTAAATGTCTAGTATTTCAATGACATGATAGAGAGTGGATTAATCTTGCACAGGATAGGGACCAATGGCGGGCTTATGTGACGGCGGCAATGAACCTTCGGGTTCCTTAAAAGTCATTTGTAAGTAAATAAGTATTTCAGTGACATAACTTTAATCTTAAATCATCCTTGAAGACTAACTTTCTTGGTGTTATCTTCGATAAGGATCTTAGTTGGTCATTTTAACAATGATGTTCTTTGTAATGGTCGACCTGGTTGGGGAGTTGGTATATGATATGATATATTTATTTGTCAGTCAACTTTACAATTCACAGTTATGGTGGGCCTTCACATTTCTGTTTCTCGATCCACTATCTCTTTAATACATACAACTCTTTTCTATTAGTGTATTCTTTGCAGAGAATTTCTTGATTACTTTCTAATGTTCTGTTAAGACTGAATTGCTATATGTCCTTCCCTCTATATCCTCTTCTATTCTCTCCCTCCTACCTAGACTCTCTCCCTTCCATTTCTCGCTCACCTATTAAATATTGGATATTCCTTCCTTAATAATTTGCGTTATTTATTTATTTTCTTCTCTACCCTCAAATCCAACTACTCTTAATCATTGTTTTCCAGCTATTTTCTCCTACATTACTTGCTGACTTTTTCGTTTACTCTATTTTACAACACTTACACCACTTTTTTTTCCTACCGTCTGTTTATTTACGTATTGATCCCTTTCTCTTCGCTTCACTCCTAAATTTCCTATTTTATTCCTCTTTCCATATATTTATTTCTATAATACTCCTACAGTTATAGTACCCCTCATACTACTCTCAACCCATAACATTGAAAAACATCAAATATCTAATTCACTTAATTACACTTGCAATTTCTCTCTCATTCCACTTCACATTTGTTCAGATGTTTTTTTTTTCACTTTAATTCTCTTGTATTCATTGCTTGATAGTCTCTTATTACACTCTTACACTATCTTCTTACACTTAACACTTTTTTCTCTGTTCCTTTTCTTACACTTTTGCCACCCCTAACTTTCTTGCACTCACTTTTTAACACTCTTTTTCTTCGCTAATAACCTCTCCAAGGCCCTATCTATTCTGTCCTCACAATCACTAATATCTGGTAGTCGCTTCATTCCTTCACTCGTTCTTCACATGTCTTCTCTTGCATTTCCTCCATTAGTCTTGTCTATGCTCCTGACCTCAGACACTTCCACCTGTTTCCCTAATCCTTCGTCCGCAGTATTTTGTATCTGCCTCACGTTTTGTTTTCCTCCTTGGTTTATTCTGGTCAGCTGTTTCGTACTCGAAGTAGGCGTCAGATATCGACATTGTACATCTCTCGTTTCATTGACATTGAAGTTTTGTGTCATTTGCATTTTTTCATTCTTCCTAGCGTGCTGCCTTGACGTACGCATATTTTAACGTTCATTGAACCTCCGTTTCACTGCTCCTTGATTCACCTGGGTTTGCTCGATTTCAGTCCAAAACTCTGGTTTGTCACAATTCTTTTCACAGTATTCGAGAACGTACTCTTTATCATTGATTTTCAATTTATCATCGATCATGATCGCAAAATGTCCTTTACTTCTCGCTGTATTCAGATATGGTAACAATAATTTTCTTCTTCTTCTTACTTCGTAACTAAGATCATTTACAAAGCTAAATTTTGTTCCCCTCGCATTTTTCACTCTGTTCATAATCATTTCTTTTGTCCTTAAATTTTGAAATTTCAGCAAAATTGGCCGAAATTTTCCCTTCCCCACTCTATAAACTTCTTCTATATGGCCATCTATATCTACTTCGAAAAGCTCCCAACACACTCGCCGGACTGCAGTGTAAGTTTCCTCTCCACACTCTCTTTCGTCCTCATTTATACCGAAAATTAACAAATTCTTCTTCCTCTGGCTATTTTCTAAATCACTAATCTTCTTTTCCAACTGCCTATTTAACTGGTGAAGCTCTTCAATTCTTTTGTTGTTATTCTCCATGTTTGTCTTCAAATTTGTGATTGTCTGACTGAAATCTTGTAGCTGTAGTTTTATTTCCTGATTAATTTTTATGAATCCTAACTTCATTTCTTCTTTAATTAACTCTCTCAACTCTTCGCTCTTCACACTCTTTGGCCCCGGATTCACTTCAATTCCTCCCATTATTAATATCATCACTATGACTGCTCCAATCGCCCATTTTAGTTCTTTCTTCTTCCCACTCTCCCATCTTCTCTCTTCTTTAACTCTTCTTACGCTAAACATTCCAATTCTTGATCTATACACATATAAATCCACACCCATTTTACTTTCGTCTACTGCTGTTCCTGTTGCCCGACGACTCTTTTTACTCTAGCTTAGAGCATGGCTCTCTCTATGTTGATTCTGCAATTCCTCGCACGACAGTACGTCCACACGGCTTGAAATCTAGTTGCTGACTGGGAGTTGGCATAGCGCTGGCCTTCTATGCCCAAGGCTGCGGGTTCGATCGCGGGCCAGGTCGATGGCATTTAAGTGTGCCTAAATGCGACAGGCTCATGTCAGTAGATTTTCTGGCATGTAAAAGAACTCCTGCGAGACAAAATTCCGGCACATCCGGCGACGCTGATATAACCTCTGCATTTGCGAGCGTCGTTAAATAAAACATAACGTTTAACATCTTTGTAGTGCTTTAGACTTAGGCAAAGGGGGGCAAAGGCTAATTAGGATTTCCCGGTCTCTGATCGGGTCAAAAACCCTGATGGAACTGATATTTAACCCTTGCGGTGAATTTCGGTGAAGTCCGGAGGGTCTAATTAGTCAAATCCACTCTCCTCACCTCCACGCCGGGGCCCCCTGGGATCTTTTAAGATGCGAAAGAGAGAGTGGTGTGCGGAAAGCAATGGGAGGCTTCCGCATTCATCCATCTATCCCAAGAAGAATGTATCGAATAAAATTGCATGATGAGTCTTTCCCTGGTAAAAAACTCCGGACGTAAACTATCCCCCCAATCGGATGTCCGGGTGGGGGATACTGGGGAAGGACCCGTCATGACGTACAACAACGGACAGGAACAAGGAGGATCGACGACGAATGCCAGTACCTCTGGGCTACGAGGTAAGATGGAAAACTTGAAGCAATGAGAAGAAACAGAGTGGATGTGATGGGAATATCGGAAAGGACGTAGGATAATAGTAGAGAGTTAATGAGTGATGATTAGGGCTGGAAATTGATAAAATATATTTTTTCTGAGATCACAGACAATGCAGGATACCCAATATAAGCTCGTTTCATTTTAACACGAACCAATATAGTCTATGTTTACTTTTATTTTGCATTTATTTGCATTTTTTGCCTTGTATTGTTTAATGGTCATTTTTAGTAAATGTTATTAACAAGTACGCTGGTCAGATTAGTTTACGAGCAGAGTACCATTGAGATTAAGTTTTAGAGAACATTTTTTTCACATCCGTTTTTGTATCATTTTTATTTTGTTTAAAGAAGACAAACTATCTCCCAAGTAATGGTTCGTTTTACTTATGATAAACCTGAAATTTTAAGCTTCATGTTGCTGTGAAAAATCCAATTAACACACTTTACTTAATTCAAACTTATAGTATAACTAAATGAAACATTATTAACAGAATTCTGGAGTAATTTCAACGATCTTTTGCTTTCTCACAGCAACATATTGCTTTAAAATGTAGTTTCCTCAAAACTTTAAACTTTCAGTAGTTTCTTTCTCAAGTAGGTCCTTTATATCATTTATACAACAAATCCACTTTGTTCGTATTTTCTCTAGTGCATTTTAGAACAGTATACGACAACACTCGAAACAGAACGAATTTCAATAAGTCCCTTAGCGATAGCTTGTGTATCTATGCTCTATGTCTCTGAGCATGCGCAGTTTATTGTATCTGGAAATTAGAATAATCAAGGGCCTATTACTTTTTTATATAGAAACAACAGTGAAGAAGAAGGAGAAAACTGACGCATCAACACAGGTGCCCGAAGTAATGATGACCACCAAACCCGGGACGCAGACAATACCAACTACTGCTCCTAAAGGTAAGTTAGCCTATTGTTCACATCAGTGCCGCGTAGTAATATTTCAAAGTAGGGAAGCAGTATCTAAATACAATGATTTTACTTACTTACTGGAGTTTAAGTAACCCGCAGGTTTATTGCCGTCCTGACATAAGCCCGCCATCGGCCCCTATCCTGAGCAAGATTAATCCAGTCTCTATTATCATATCCCACCTCCTTCAAATTCATTTTAATATTATCCTCCCATCTACGTCTCGGCCTCCCCAAAGGTGTTTTTCCCTCCGGCCTCCCAACTAACACTCTATATGCATTTCTGGATTCGCCCACATGTGCTACATGCCCTGCCCATCTCAAACGTCTGGATTTAATGTTCCTAATTATGTCAGGTGAAGAATACAATGCGTGCAGTTCTGTGTTGTGTAACTTTCTCCATTCTCCTATAACTTCATCCCTCTTAGCACCAAATATTTTCCTAAGAACCATATTCTCAAATACCCTTAACCTATGTTGCTCTCTCAAAGTGAGAGTCCAAGTTTAACAACCATAAAGAACAACCGGTAATATAACTGTTTATAAATACCAACTTTCAGATTTTTTGACTGCAGACTGGATGATAAAAGCTTCTCAACCGAATAATAACAGGCATTTTCCATATTTATTCTGTGTTTAATTTCTTCACCAGTATAATTTATATTTGTTACTGTTGCTCCCAGGAATTTCAATTTTCCACCTATTCAAAGGATAAATTTCCAATTTTTATACTTCCATTTCGTATAATATTCTAGTTACGAGACATAACCATATAGCCTACTTTGTCATTTCGGGATTTACTTCCAGACCTATCTCTTTACTTCCTTTAAGTAAAATTCCCGTATTTTTCCTAATCGTTTGTGGATTTTCGCCTAACATATTCACGTCATCCGCATAGACAAGCAGCTGATGTCACCCGTCCAATTCCAAACCCTCTCTGTTATCCTGGACTTTCCTAATGGCATACTCTAGAGCAGTGGTCGTCAGCATTCGCTGAAATGGGTAGAGGGTAAGGAACTCTGCTCCGTCGTGCAGAAGGGATAGAGAGACAGCATACCCGCCAGCAGCGAAGATTGCACGCTAGGGCTGTGTCTTGTCCGCGGGTAAGCGACGCTAGCCCGAGCGTGCAGTGTTTTGATGACCGCTGCTCTAGAGCAAAGTTAATAAGTAAAGGTGATAGTACATCTCCTTGAAATTCAATTAACACATATTACTTCATTGAAACTTATAATATAGCTATATGAAATATTAACAGAATTCTGGAGTAATTTCAACGATCCTTTGGTTTCTCACAGCAACATATAGCTTTAAAATGTAGTTCCCTCAAAACTTTAAATTGTCAGTTGTTTCCTTCTCAAATGGGTCATTTATATCACTTATTCAACAAATCCATTTTCTTCGTATTTTCTCTACTGCATTTCAGAACGATATAATACAGCACTCGAAACAGAACGAATTTCAGTAGGCCTAAGTCCCTTAGCGATAGTTTGTGATCTATGCCCTATGTCTCTGACCATGCGCAGTTTAATGTATCTGGAAATTAGAATATTCAAGGGCCTATTACTTTTTTCTTATACAAACAGCTGTGAGGAAGGGGAAGAGGGATGCGGCAACACAGCTGCCCGAGGTGATGATGACGACCAACGCAGGGACGCAGACAACACCAACTACTGCTCCTGCAGGTAAGTTATTGTTCACAACAGTGCCGCGTAGTAATATTTCAAAGTAGGAAAGCAGTAACTAAATGCATAAATATTTACTTACATACTTACTGGCTTTTAAGGAACTCGGAGGTTCATTGCCGCCCTCACATAAGCCCGCCATCGGTCCCTATCCTGTGCAAGATTAATCCAGTCTCTATCATCATACCCCACCTCCCTCAAATCCATTTTAATATTATCCTCCCATCTACGTCTCGGCCTCCCTAAAGGTCTTTTTCCCTCCGGTCTCCCAACTAACACTCTATATGCATTTCTGGATTCGCCCATACATGCTAAATGCCCTGCCCATCTCAAACGTCAGGATTTTAAGTTCCTAATTATGTCAGGTGAAGAATACAATGCGTGCAGTTCTGTGTTGTGTAACTTTCTCCATTCTCCTGTAACTTCATCCCGCTTAGCCCCAAATACTTTCCTAAGCACCTTATTGTCAAACACCCTTAACCTATGTTCCTCTCTCAGAGTGAGAGTCCAAGTTTCACAACCATACAGAAGAACCGGTAATATAACTGTTTTATAAATTCTAACCTTCAGGTTTTTGGACAGCAGACTGGATGATAAGAGCTTCTCACCCGAATAATAATACGCATTTCCCATATTTATTCTGCGTTTAAATTCCTCCCGAGTGTCATTTATATTTGTTACTGTTGCTCCAAGATATTTGAATTTTTCCACCTCTTCGAAGGATAAATCTCCAATTTTTATATTTCCATTTCGTACAATTTTCTGGTCACGAGACATAATCATATACAAGAATCTATTCTGCGCTTCTAGTGTTCAATTAAATTGACATTTGGACATCATAAACATACTTAGCAGAAGGAAAAAACACAATTATTGTCAGTGTTTATATTTGACAATAATTGTAACACAAGAAACAACAGACTTACTTAGTTACAATTCACAATGCAGTCGTTTGTAAAGAAGAATTTATTTACATGATTTATATACAGTATTTGAAGAAAATATAAATATTGCAGTAATTTCGAAACATCAAAAACGAACACAAAATATTTCATCTTACGTAGCAGGTACTGATTATTTCAAGGTAATACTCTTTCATTGTTCCTCAAGCATTATTGGGACCATTGGTGCACAAATGCTAAGAAAGAAAATATTTTACTCCCAATTACATGCAATAGGACATTGTGAGGCTTTTACACAGGAATCATTTCCTTGCTGTATATTATTATTATTATTATTATTATTATTATTATTATTATTATTATTAATAAAGTGGATAAATTAAGCTTGAATTTAAATTTATATATAGTTTATTTGTAAAACATTGAGAGCAAGTATTAACAAGTTGGGAGCGTTACTGAATTGAGTTAAAAGAGTACTTCACAAGCTGTGAAGCGAGGCCATTTTGTTTATGTCAGGTTTAAAGATTTATTAACGTAAGTATATTAGATAATATAGTAATGTGAGGTGGAAAATTCGCCATTATGTATTATTTATCCAGAAAAAATTTCCGCCTTACAAATAGTTGCTTTCTTCCTTCCCTTACAACCTCAAGAGCCTGACATGTATTACTCACTATATTCTCATCACTTATCAGCTTATCAAATAAAAGGTATAAGTCGTCTAATCATTGATGGCTGTGTTAGTACAGACTCCAAAACAACATCATTTTCATGTTTGTCTTGCCGTGAGAGTACTAATTAAGAAATAAGAGCAGGCGAATATCATATTTTGAGAACTTTATTAATATGATTTAAATTCTCATATCACTATTAGGTCTACATGATATGATGAAAGCCTTTCATTTTAAAATAATTACTATTGGCTGAGGAAAACATCATAACAGTTACGTTATATGATTCGTGATTTCTCTTCTTCGTTATATCTGTGGACTCCTCACTTTATTTTCCATAACGCACTCACAATCACAGCTCAATGAGACCCGTACTGATCTGTGTTACTGAAACAAAAGCTGATCTGCTGATCTGCTACTACAGGTACTGCACAGCCCTGTCGCAGACCAGTGCAAAAATGTGCAGGGTTTTGACATGCCTGCTCTAGAGCAAAGTTAAAAAGTAAAGGTGATAGCGCATCTCTTTGAAATCCATTAAGACATTTTAATTAATTGAAACTTATAGTATAGCTATATGAAACATTATTAACAGAATTCTGGAGTAATTTCAACGATCCTTTGGTTTCTCACAGCAACATATTGCTATAAAATTTAGTTTCCTCAAAACTTTAAATTTTCAGTTCTGTCCTTCTCAATGGGTCGTTTATATCACTTATATAACAAATCCAATTTCTTCGTATTTTCTCAAGTGCATTTCAGAACGGTATACGACAACACTCGAAATAGAACGAATTTCAATAAGTCCCTTAGCGATAGCTTGTGACCTATGCTTTATATCTCTAAGTATGCGCAGTTTATTGTATCTGGAAATTAGAATATTCAAGGGCCTATTACTTTTTTTTTCTCATAGAAACAGCAGTGACGAAGAAGAAGACGGACGCAGCAACACAGGTAACCAAGATGATCGAAAAGAACCATGCAGTGACGCAGACCATATCATCTACTACGACAACACCATCTACTCAGGCTCCTCCTGCAGGTAAGTTATTGTTCACAACAGTGCCGCGTAGTAATATTTCAAAGTAGGAAAGCAGTAACTAAATACAATGAACATTTAGAAAAAAAATTAACTACTCATCTATAATTTAAAATGCAGAATGACCTTCCCGTTTAGATTGTGAAACTCGTCTATGACGACATCGTAAAATCGAAATTGTTGGGACAGTTCCTTAATAAAAGGTTTTTCATTTTCAAAACTGCCGACCGTGACATTCGCTCTTCGCGTATAGAGTTTCTCACAAATGTCTTTACCCTCTTGCGAATAGGGAGGAAGTATAGTCCGTAACTCAGGAGAAGACGAGCGGAAAGAATGTGACCTTCTTGACTATCGCTGTTGATTATTATAAACATCGCTCAGATAAGCATCCCAGTAGCCAGGTTATTACTCGTGCAGGAAACATGAGTAACAATGCGTATGGAAATTAAAGCTAAGTTGAATAGAAGAAGACCTAATGTTTCCGCTTACTGCAGTACAAATATTGCACGTGTCGTCGTACGTTATCTGTTCACATCCTTCCTCCTCAGTCCGCTCTCGTCTTCTCCTGAGTCACCGATAGTAGTTGTAGGAATTGTTAGTAGTTCACAAACAACTGCAGAGTAGGCCACCTCTAGTTCAGTTTTCTTTAAATTTCAACAACTCACTCACGCAACCAAAGATGTTATTGTTGTTGTTGTTGTTGTTGTTGTTGTTTTCTAATGCCAGGCGTTTGACAATAAAGTCATTTGACCTCTTGCACTCCAATATTTTTCAAAGATATTATCATGGCCAGCCACTGAAGCACAGAGTGAAAATGGCAAGTTGTAGCCGATTTAATTGAACACCATATTTTAACGTTTTGGTGGCTACTTAATTCACACACAACCCCCAGAATGTCTGGAGGACAACACCTGCTGATGGTTGACGAGTCCATTGGACCTAGCTGGGAGATCTTGTTGATCACCAGCTTTCCCTCCTTAAGCCACTGGAGGATGATTTTAGTGCCATAGCAGGTCAGCACTAGGAACAGAAAAGTAGAAAGAGGAGGAAGGAAAATGAAATGAACCCCTAGACTTCGAATGCTCTAATGCCGTCAGGGTCGAAGAAAGTAAGAGTTCAGTCAGAGGACTGGATAGGAAAGGGTAATGAGGGAATTAGGTATTGGATAGAGGAAAATTACACCAAATTCAGTCATTAACTCATCAAGCTGACCAGTGCTAATTGATGAGTAGCCCCTCCCTTTAGTTCAGCTTGTAAAATTATGCTTACTAACAGCTGCACCACGGGAATGTAGGGATGGGACATTGGGTATTTGTCCAGGTTGGTTCCTTAAAGCCTTAAATGGGAAGGATTGATGGCTCTCCCCCCTGTATCCGACAGATACCCTTTTGCAGCCACCCAACCAAAGATAATACAATATAATGGATCTTGAAACTTTTAACTTGCTGTCCTGTAAAAACACTAAATCGTGACTTAATAGGTTATTTTACTTATACTATTGATATGCTGTGACATGACATGACATGACATGACATGACATGACACAATATATACGATATGATATGATATATGATACGATAAGATATGATACTTTTGTAGTGAGTTGTAGCGCTCTTATGTCGATCCAGTGCCCAGATGATGTTTTAGTTTACTCCCATCTTCGTGACGAGACTTAGCATTTTAAATTATACACATAATTTTATTATGTACGAACTGTAAAAATCGGAGGTATCCTTCTCGTTTATCATTTATCACCTTTTTGATATCTTCATCCCATATCCCTCATTTTCTCTTTTGCCTAGAATTTTTAGGCCAATATTTTCAAATGCAATCTTTCTTAAAATGTCTGTTAAGGTCTTCCATTCTTCTTCCATGTTATCTAAATTTTGATTTCTTGAAAGTGTTCCTTTATTCTAAACCCCATTTCAGTTTGGTTGATAGGCTTCCCCCTCTACTCAACAGGGAAAGGTGCTACTGTCCATCTTACAAACGTTCGACTAAATAACTTTCTACGTAGTGACAAATTTTATTTCTGAAAGTGTTTACCGGTACTCTAGCTTATATTTTGAAAGCCCATACTAAGCGTTTATATTGAATTTATTGCTGTTTATATTAACAGGCACATTAAGAAGTTATAGTCGGAGGCACCGATTTTGGCAGATGACCTCGATGACATTTCCAGTAGGCGAGCAAATGTTGTTTGTGTAAGCTGCGAGAATGAGATGCGATAACATTCTGAGTCGTTCATATTTTCATAACAGCAGCTCATATCAATTATCCTTATTATGAAACACACCACGGTACAGACCTACTCAAAGAATACCTTTAATAAACGTAAATGACTTCCGTTCGCAATGATTTTACAATACGTCTCCTACATTTTCTAAATTAAATTAATTCTTAATTAAAAGGAAAAAGCATTGCATTGCGCATATATATATAATCCTACCCTTACCAGATCAATATACAAGATTTGTCCAGTAATAACACTAGTCAACAAATTTTAACTTTTTGTCTGTCACAGAAATAAAATCAGCTGATTTTTACTAAATCGACCCTGCTGATTACGAAAATCGCACTGAAAAATCTGTAACACGTAACATTTTTGTGTGACAGAAGGGGAAGTATTTTGGTTTAAAAAAACGTTTTCGTGCATTTAAAAATACGTAATTACAACAGTGATAATAAATAAATTCCTAAGATACAAAATTTATATACAAAATACACTGACGTTTCACAGAAAAATAATAACGCTGTATAAATAATAATTACAATAAGAAAAAGTAGCATTATATTCCTTTTTTTGCCCTTCAAAATGAGGTTTTACTTTATTAATTTAAAACTGGATCAAATGAACTATAATTTTTTAAGATTTATAAATTAAATTGATTAAATTATCAAATCAAATAACTTAGGAGCCCTACACTGAAGTAAACAACCATATACAGACTTCAAGCTAGATTTTTTAAAAATATATTTAGTTATTTAGAGTTATTTTTTCCTCTTGTAGTTTGAGTCACCTTCTCTGAACAAAAACCAACAGTAGTCCCCCATCATACTAGAATCCCACCTTCCTTGATGTCGTTGTTCCATCCTGTGTATATCTTGATGGAATCTTTCTCCTTGTTCATCGCTTACAGCTCCTAAGTTCTTTGGAAAAAAGTCGAGATGGGAATGTAGGAAATGTATTTTCAATGACATTTGACAACGAAGCTTCTGGTAACTATGCAGGAGTTCTTGTACAAGCTGTTGGTAATTGTCAACTTTATTATTACCTAAAAGCCCACTAAAATACTTCAAAAGGCATTCCAAGCTTCTAGTTCCTCAATACTTAACTTTTTTTCGAAGCTCTTATCTTACAAAAGTTTCCTAATTTGAGGGCCAACAAAAATTCCCTCTTTCACTTTAGCTTCACTGAGTTTCGGAAACATATTCCCTACATATGCAAAACCTTCTCTATTTTTATCCATAGTTTTAACGAAATTCTTCATTAAACCAAGCTTGATATGTAAAGGAGGAAGCAGTTTTTACTACCGGTTTTACTAAAGAGACATACTTGATATTTTGATCTCCTGGGACATAGCTTTCTCTGGGAGGCCAGTCTTTCAACATATAGTGTTTTTCAGTCGCTCTACTATCCTATAAACAGAGAAAGCAACAGTATTTTATGAATCCACCCTGAAGTCCGAGCAATAAAGCGACAATTTTCAAATCTCAGCAGAGTTTCCAGCAGTATGTTTTATATTGGATTGGATCTAGTAACACTGACAAATTTGTATAAGTTTCCTTCATATACTGAATACACCACTGAAATTAATGGTTTAGTGTTTCCATTGTGCATTAACACTGCTTTTAAACTTATTTTGGAAGAATCTATGAATAACCTCCATTCTTCTGGGATGTGTTGAAATCCTAGTTCTTCCATTAAGCCGTCTATATTTACATACGCGCACATAGAATTTTTCATTATAAAATACTTCGAAAACTGTTCATGTCTCTTCCTGTACAATGAAATTCTAGTATCTGGTGCTAGCACGTTCCATTGTTGCAGTCTAGACCCTAAAATCTCAGCTTGTTGTTTAGTGAGACTAAGATTTCTTATTAAGTCGTTCATTTCACATTGTTGGATTAAATGGGGTTCTTTATGATGTTCTGGACTATAGGACGGATCAGATACTGTTGATGGTTGAGCCAAGTCATCTGTTTGTTCTATTAGAAGAACCTATTCCTCTAATTGCGAAGGTGGATTAGGAATAGAGAGTTTTGGTCCATGTGGTACAGGTCTTATTGCAGATTGAACATTAGGATATTCAATTTTAGATCTTGTTTTCTTTGAAAATCCCGTAATTTTTGTTAAACAGAAATAACAGTCTTCTGCATGGCTTGTCGGTTCACGCCAGATCATTGGAACTGAAAACGGCATACTTCGATTCTTCTCTCCATTCATCCATTTTATCAGTTTTGAGTAACATGTTGTGCAGCACACATGGAGAGCCCATGATTTGCCCTCATCACACACATTACATTCAAAATAGCAATGATATGCTTGTTTCAACTTATCTGATAAAGGCCGACGCTGCGATTTTGCCATAAATTCTCCACATACGTAACAAAAGCTGTCCGGCGAAGTTACACACACACGACGAGATTTTTTCATTCTCAGAAAGCGTAAATGAACGCGAAGATAAACATTTAAAACCAGCGATACAACTTGTCACAAGCTCAAACAATTTACAACTAATCCTAAAATGCAATCTATGTCGCTCTAAAAGCCCACCTTCTCAGTCCTTTCTCTTGGTCTAGCCCCATAAAGCAATAACGTTATATAGATATATATCGCCCACTACGCGCCTTATTAATGCAGACTCACATATTTGGAAGAACCTATTCCTTAAAATACACTTCTAGTATATTCTGAGCAACATTAAGTTATAAAACGTATCAATATACTGTGTAACCGTCTAAATAAAGTCAATAGTTCGATACCCGAGTTCTTTAGTAAATTCATTCTTCTTTTTTTGCAATTTCCAATTTTCCTCTTAAATGGTGCGTGATGGAAAATTTTCCAGTTTAGGTCCACTATCAGCACACAATAATTGATCTAAAATGACCATTTTCACCCTTGTGACAAAAACCTTGTTGACTAGTGTAATCTAGGGATCTTCTATTGGTGGTGCGACAATTCAAGTTAATAAAATCACGATTCTTCTTAATAATCAAAATATAATTTGGTTAATTGGGTAAAATTTCATGCTGCGGAAGTTAGATTTATATAAGAGTATAATAAATAGGATTGTAATGGATATTACAAGGGCAATAATTTCTTCACGCGCACATTGTAATTAATTAATTTAATTTCTTCCTGTAACCGCTACAGGTTGCCGTCGACAAAGAGTACCATGATACAATAGAGTAAAAGCCTTGAGGCTTAGCGATAAATTGTTGTTAGAGTGAAAAAGAAAGAATTTGGATTATATTGAAACACATGATGTTAAACGAAGTAACGTCAAGGAGATGCGAATTAGTCATGGTCCATATGTATGATGCCTGAAAATAGCTATTGAGCCTTTGAGTGCTGCAATTGTTAGATCTCTTAAAATACTTTTATGCAGGCCAAAAGATTTACAGAAGTCGACTAGGAACCGGGGTATGGTCCCACGGGCTCCTATCATTAGTCCCGTAATGACGATGGATTCCAGATGGTATTTGTCCTTATAAAAACTGATGGAAGGTTCATATATATTCCTTTTTTCCTCGTGTACTTCTTCTGGCTGGTGTTCGTGCGATTCGAATCTCACAGTAGGGTCTATGATGTAACCTTCAAGAGAGGGAGGTTTAAATGCAATTATGTCAATTCTTCGATTACTGCCCTCACTGGATATGCCGTGTACTTCTTCATATACTGAATAACCTTTGTTCCTTAAGGCAGTTGCTATTATAGATCTTACTGTATGATGCCGCGTATTTCGTAGAAGTTCACCGTGTGGACAGGCCCCCAGGACATGGGCAAGGGTTTCAACCTCCCTGTCGCAACGTCGACAGAGGTTACTGCCCGAAGACCTGCCAGGTACACTACGCACAGCTGACACGTTCGCATTCATCTTGATTGCTTCCCTCCACTCACTACAGGAAAGACCCTTGTGATTCCGGATCCACTTATTGGCCGGGGTATATTGTTGGTATAAGAGCACGCCTTTGCCTTTATGTTTTTTCTGGCTCCAGTTCTCAAACGCTTTTTCTCTTAATACTTGCCGTACCTTTCGCGTATCTACAGTGCCGTACTTGTCCAAAATATTTGCTGATTCGGTGATATTGAGTGCTGTGAGACTGGATGTAATTTCTTGGGATAATTTCCTTGTAGCATGTAGGAAGGAATTATTGGATTTAAGCAATATCTTACATGCGTTTATATTTTGTAAGTGTAATTCCCATGCTGAACAGAATAAACGTAATCCCTTGAATTTTGTGTCAGTATATAACATATCTGTAGGAAGGTCATTAGGCAGTTGCAGTATTTCTTTCAGCACACCCCTTATCATAATATCTGCATCCACTATGAATTTATTAGAAATTTTTTTTGGAGGCACTGTCTGAAATGGATATATTAGACTAGGACAGATTGAGGTGTTAATGATGTTGTATTTTTGATCCGCTTGTAAGTGTGGTGAAGAAATAAGCAATTCTACATTTGTTCTTAGTTTAGACAATGTTGAAAGAGGATCAAAATTAATCTCGTCATAAAAATTGACTCCTAGATAGCGAATGAAGTCACCTCTTTGCAAACCAGCTATTTCATTTCCAGACGAGATGTGGAAATTTTCTTCAAACAGCTGACCCTTTTTAATACACATGCCTTTACACTTGTTAATGTTAATGTCTAGTCCGATTTCATGGAATTGTTGAACTGCGTGATTGAAGAGTGTTAAAGCTGATTTTTTGTCTTTACCAATGATAACAATATCATCTGCGAAGCCCATTACAGTTAATTGATCTTCAGATGGACTTAAGTTAAATCCATACTGAGTAGTCATGCCGTGTTCACTAAGTTCGTTCAAAATATGGTCAATGCATGGATTGAAAAGAGTAGGTGACAAAGGGGAACCTTGTAACACACCTCTGACTATGGTGATGGGTTTTGTTTTACCATTGTTAGATTGAATCGTTGTAATATTGCCTGTCTGTAAGCTGAAGACCAGATTTGTGAGTTTAGTTGGAACAGAGAAGAAGGAAATTTTAAAATATTCGAAATCGTACAAAATATCGGAGAAACCAATTTTCCCTGCACAAATTGCACCAATTGAAAAATACAATTACCATTCACAATAAATACTGTATTTTATGGATTCTAAAAAGTTGTTTATTAATCTAGAGGTATTGGCTGATGACTATACTAAATTCCAGCACAACATTCATTCAGAATATGTAGAAATTACACTTTGGATTTTACTAAATGTATAGGCCTACTATCAAAAGGTGTTACATACCCCCTTAAATACTGTAGATGTGTTACCTGTGCGATATCCGATGTTTAATTTTTTAAAATATAATTCATAGTGCTGAAACTGCCATACTGAATTCGCACAAATTGTATTATTCGTAATTTTCGTCTCGAAAACCCCTAAGATATGTAATTTAATTTTTCACCCATTTTTGTCCCACTCCACCACTTTAGGGACAAAGTCGGACTAAATAATACCTTATTCGTATTCTGTGATCGCAAAGATCCCCAGATATCGACTTTCATCGAGATCGGATGACATGAGATTTCTCACTCCCTTCCCCCTTTTCATCAGTACCTTAGGATATGGTACTTAAGAAATCTAAGAATGTTTAACCAATATTGTAGAGAGTAATCTTGATTTTAAATTTTACGTCTGTAGTTAAATATAGTTTAGTGAATTTTTAAAATCGTCGACTTCTTTCTCTCTCGTCTCTGCTCGGAAGTTAAAAAAAAAAAAAAAAAAAAAACCTGAAGTTATTTCAAGGGAATAGCCTACATGAAATTGCATTTTTTTACTTTCCTTATACATTTTAGAAACAATTCTGAGAGATGAGATGAATAGTCTAACCCAATTTTATGAGTGAATCTTTGCACGTCTGCTGGTTAAAAAAAAATAAATCGGTATAATTATTTTGATCATTACTGCTACCCATTTTCCATCCCTTAATGTTCGTATTTCGTAAAACTCAGTCTTATCTATTGACTAAGGATTAACATATTTCCATATACATATATATTTCCATATTATAACAGATTATATTTCCATTTCGTACAATATTCTGGTCACGAGACATAATCATATACTTTGTCTTTTCGGGATTTACTACCAAACCTATCGCTTTATTTGCTTCAAGTAAAATTTCCGTGTTTTCCCTAATCGTTTGTGGAGTTTTTCCTAACAAAAAAAAAAAGATGTTATGATTTTATTTAACGACGCTCGCAACTGCAGAGGTTATATCAGCGTCGCCGCATGTGCCGGAATTTTGTCCCGCAGGAGTTCTTTTACATGCCAGTAAATCTACTGACATGAGCCTGTCGCATTTAAGCACACTTAAATGCCATCGACCTAGCCCGGGATCGAACCCGCAACCTTGGGCATAGAAGGCCAGCGCTATACCAACTCGCCAACCAGGTCGACTTTTCCTAACATATTCACGTCATACGCATAGACAAAAAGCTGATGTAACCCGTTCAATTCCAAACCCTCTCTGTTATCCTGAACTTTCCTAATGGCATATTCTAGAGCGAAGTTAAAATGTAAAGGTGATAGTGCATCTCCTTGCTTTAGCCCGCAGTGAATTGGAAAAGCATCAAATAGAAACTGGCCTATAAGGACTCTGCTGTAAGTTTCATTGAGACACATTTTAATTAATCGAACAAGTTTCTTGGGAATACCAAAGACACATATAGACTACTGTAATATTTGTTAGGTTTTGGAGGTGACTGTCCAGAGTGCATAAATACTCGGACGTGCATGTTTACTCTTAAGTCCTACCCATTCCACTGCGACAGAGATAACAGCCGATCTTGCAGCGGTGAGGAACTCGCTCTCCAGTTCACATTAAGAAAATCCATCTGCCAAAATCCCTGGTGCGAACTATACTGACAACAGAAGATAAATGTTTTCTCCACCGCTAGTTGCTAATCTACAGCATACACATTGGGAAAATCTGCACTGTGTCGCTTCCCCTGACTTCATAACACAAACTAACATTCCTTAACCTAATTAATTATTAGTTGAAAATATTGGAAGAACGATACTAAAGTATACTGTAACAAGTAATTGTCAAATAACTGTGACACTGTATTTTATATGCACTTATGTACTATATTTAATGTTTTATTTGCTAGTGTGTACAGCTTGAGGGGTGCAAGTGTAAGAGGTAACAGCTACCAGTCTGTCACTGACGGACTCAGGGCAAGTAGAAGGGGAAAGAAATGCCTTCGCATCCTCTCAACTTGTATGAAATGTCGTTTACATTCATAAAACCATTGAATACTACTATCTCTCAATGGATCTACTTTAAAAATGAGCTTATTATTTTCTTGCTTGGAATTTTTATTGTTTTTTGTATGCCATGGTGATGTTATTATAATAGGGGATACGACTAAATAAAGATCCGTCTCTAATTCGTTTACTCCTAAGTGTTTAATAAACACAACTGAATGCTTTGTTAACGTGAAGACATTCGTGGTATACGAGTAGCTTCTAGCCACATAACTTATCCTTTTCAGTTGGAAATTTGAGAACTGTAACATAACACTCATTTATAGCACTCCGGTAATTGCTGGTACACATAGACATACAACATTTAGGAGCCATCTGTAAATAAAAGAATATGGATAAATTAACTTCATTTGTAATTAAAGTCTAAACTTTCTTTATTTCATCTCCCTGAATTTATTTTTCTTTGAGGTTATAACTATATTAGAAGTAACCGTAGATATGTGCTTCATCTTTTGATTTCTTTTCAGACTTTATTTTTATAATTCACTTACTGTTAACAGTTTGCTGACGTACATGTTGTCATGCTATTGTCCATCCGAGTGGTTGTCACATGGTCGTCAAAACGGGGGAAATCACATGACATTTACTTACTTACTAGGACCTTTTTTTTTAAATTACTTTAAGTAGCTGTATAATGCTGCGCAAACTTCCAGTCCCGTACAGAACATATTTGCAGAGAAGAGCCTAACAACTCAGGCACTAGCCCTTTCAGAGAGGACAGGAGAAACGAGTGGTGCAAACCGGGATGCAACATAACCATTCGGCCGGACAGTATAGTGAGGGTCACATAAGAACAGTTCCTAAACAGCAAATATTGCCGTCTTGTCAGTGTTGCCAACTGTTATCAGATATCACACGATCCTACGTACTAAATTACTTATGTACTTACCATACTTTATGTTGGAAGGTTATTCTAAATAATACAATAGGCTATTTTGTAACATATTTTCATAGGCAACCTATATGGGAAGTATTTTGCCTGGCAAATACGAAATTCATTAGTTTGCCTAAACAATTGGCTCACGAGACCTAACCTAAAAATATATTTTGTTTGACCACGTGAAAATTATTAGTACTAACTTCGAAAACTTACTTGACTATAATCTTGAATTATAACCAAAACGCAACACATAAAATAACTAATATGTATTAATATTAATACTGATATTAATTAATTATTAGTATGTTCAAATTTCACTAGCTTCCAGTAACCGACTCAGAAATCTAGCACAATTTTAATTTCATCGAACTCCAGTACAGAGAAATATGGTAGATAGTTGTCTCAGCTGCCAACATACCAGTTACAAAATCACTATCATTTGTAGTATTTGTTAGTATCGAAATTCGAAACGAAGTTGGCAAAAGAAAATTCAACCTCCAAACTAGAAAATCACCATAATTCACTAGCATATGTAGTAATGGGGGGAAAATGGTTAGGTTTCACCCTTAGGGTTTGAAGTAAGCTGATCCGGACTATACCTATTTATCCTTTTCATAGTTAGCAAACAGTGTATTATGAAGGTTTCAACTCAGAATTACATTGTCTTCTAGCTGAACAAGAAACAACATCCAGTGAATTTCCTGAGACAACGGCTACCGCACACACTGAAGAGGACAACGAGAACAACGAGTATGACCCTTTGGCGACATTCAACAGAAACGTCAGAGCATGGGTCCTGAAAATGAGAGCGATTAATGAGTTGGAGCAAAGACAACGTTATCAAATAGAAGGTAAGTAGCTAATTGTTTATATCCTGAAGTAGTGGCGCTTTCAGCTATGCACAAGTTCAGGAGATTTGAATTATTATTGGTACAAGTATGGCTCGGAAATTATAAAATAAGAGCTTACAATGGTTTGGACACCTTAAAAGAATGGACAGGGCAAGTCTGTCAATGAGAATATTAAATTTAAAAGTGACAGTATACTCCATTTTATTTCAAGGAGTGCAGTTCGGTGGCTCCTTTGAACACCCACTTACAGATTTATGACTTCCTACACAAACACCTCTGACAATTCCATCCTGTCCTCTCGTCCTAACATTGCACAGATGCCAAAATCCTGGTGACCCTCGAAATGAGACAGTGAGACTGACGGGATTCTTGGAATTCGGAAAAGATGCGACAACTCTGCCTCCACGTGGATTTGACGGGAGCCTATCAATTCTTCTGAACGAGGGTTGTGATTGGTTACTAACAAGAGAAGATAAGATTTCCGTCAGCAAGACATTTATTTATGATAGTGGGCAGTAGAAGGTCTGTCGGCAAAGTCCTTCTATGAAACTGCACTCCATGAAATAAAATAAGCTATACCTATTTATCCTCTTCGTAGTCATCAAACAGTGTATTATGAAGATTTCAACTCAGAATTACGTTGTCTTTTAGATGGATATGAAGAAACAACAGAAAGCAGCGGGAGCGACGACTCCGAGGACTACGCGTATGACAGATGGAGGTTCCACGCCCAGCACCATACATCCTTCGAAGACGGCCTAAATGATACATGGGAAGGTACAGTAGCTAATTGTTTATATTCTGAAGTAGTGGCGCTTTCAGCTATGCACAAGTTCAGGACATTTGAACAGCGGCGGATTTTCAGGGTAGGCAAGGGAGGCCGAGCCTCCCCTAATATTTTACCAGAACACAATAAAAAAAGGTAAAGGTATCCCCGTAACATGCCATGAAGGCACTTGGGGGGCATGGAGATAGAGCCCCATGCTTTCCATGACCTCGGCACTAGAATGAGGTGGTGTGGTCGGCACCACGCTCTGACCGCCTTTTACCCCCGGGAAAGACCCGGTACTCAATTTTATAGGAGGCTGAGTGAACCTCGGGGCCGTTCTGAAAGTTTGGCAACGAGAAAAAATCCTGTCACCACCTGGGATCGAACCCAATATGGCAGTAATAATTCCAGCTGAATTAAGATCATAGACAAGTTACAGCAAATGACGAACATGTTTCCTTTTATATTAATTTTATTATTCACTACGACTAAGATGTAAGTTACGTAAAGTCGACCACATTCTGTTGGTGATGCCCGCTCGCTATACTGTACATAGTACAAATAATTCGTACTGAAAAATAACAGATAGCGCTGTAACCTGTATAGTCCAGAGTCCGTGGATATCCAGAGTACCGCAATTGTTTGAGCCCAAATTTTTACCATCTTCTCCCTTTCAAGTCAAGAATTTCTGAATTTAATCCTATTTGCTATTTGCAAGAATGACATAATATATTTCTGAAGTTCTAAATTCATTCTTGAGACAAGATTGCATTGTCTGGCTCGATTGGAAAATACAAAGACCGTAGAAACTAGAAACCCTATTAAGGTTAGACTGATGTGAAATTTCAATTTTCTAAACTATTCTAGGTAGATCTATGAAATTTTGTACTTTTTTATTTTAAATTTTAAATTGTGTAAATTAAGGTTTTCAAAAATTACTACATTTTGTCCAGAATTTTTGTCTAGATACGTGCCAGACCTTCAAAAACAAAACTTACTATACAATTTTCCTTTTTATTTTACTAAAAAAATAATTAAAAATATTTGACGCACTGAAGTGTAAAAAACAGAAAAAAAATAAACTCTAGCGTAAAAGAATTAGTATTAAAAATATCTCTTATTTATATTCTGGCTTATATATATATATATATATATATATATATATATATATATATATATATAATCACTTGACGATATGTGTCAGAGGAAGAACAATTGTTTGTATGCATCTTAAGTCTGATTAGTGGAATATGTAGCTAATCGGCGAAGTATGCATTGGAGGGAGAAAGGAACTGGCCACCCTACCCCATTATCTCCTGGCCTAGTTGTCTCATGAGTGATGCCTTTTTGGTGTTACTTATGAAGTTCAAACCTGTCTTCGGACAGTTGACTAAACAACAACAAGAAATATGAGTGTTGGGTATAATCCTGATGGTAAATTTTGTTAAAAACATATTCAAAAACATTTACAAAAAATCATGCATGTAGTCAAAATCTGTAGAAAGAGTAGCATTTATAGCAATGCAAATTACAGAAAATTAAAGTGGAGAAAATTGACTTCAAAGTTTGGGCTGATAATAATGAATCAGGTCTCCGTCTTTTTTATTTTCTAGGCATTTTGAAACTTAGCCTATAGACCTAGCATATTATATGCAGAACTTACCCTTATATACACTACCATTGTGCACACCTAACCTACACTAGTAAATAAAGATGACGACTGAAAAAAAATTTATGTAAACTTATGAAAACGCTATACTAGATAAATATTATTTACAAATCACTATCACTATAGACTGTAGACGGTATTATAACACTAATAATAAAACTGTTAGAAACTTGCAAATATTTCTTGTATCACAAACAAAACCCAAGCATGGAAAACACGTTGTTATGGCTATTAGCCAACGAGTTAGAAAGAGAAGAATCTCTCTCTTTCTAACTCGTTGCTATTAGCAACAAGTGCAATTTTCCTTTAGACAAGAGTTGTGCTCTCCTTTGTAACTGAATATCTTTCAAAGGAAAGCAGCCTTTGAAGTAGGCCTAACATCTGTTGGATTCTACAGTATGAAGAAATATTTCGAGAAGTCGAGAAGATCAATCGGAAATCTAATATAATAAATAATGTACGAAATGCAGCGTAATTCCCAAAATGGTCGCAGAATTCAGAGTGGAGGGCGTGGACGGAGCATTTAAATTAACAGTCAGAGCCCTCAGCCTTTCAAAAATGTGACTCTAAACAGCTGACAGACCGGTCGTATGGCCATGAAAAGGGCATCTTTAGACCACAAACACATTTTTAAAGATGAAAACAAAGAAACGATTTTTTTGACCAAATCTCACATCAGTGTATCCTTTGGGACATTAGTCTATACCGGTACTGAAATTACTAACTTCCATATTTTTAAAGCTAAATTCACAAAATGTTTATCACTAGTATATCTGGTTAATAATAACACATGTACAAAATTTTGTCCGTCTATGGTAAGTGGTTGATATTCACTTATATGATTCTTTATATATATTGGAACAAACATTACTATTGGAATTTTCTGTACAGTGAATGGGTAAATTAGTAGGAATTTTTATGGCTATTGATTTTATTTTTTATTTTATAACAAAAAATTCTAGTAATTTACTGATTAATTTTACAGCAAAACCCTATAGTAAGCTTTGATTCCATGTATGTAAGGATCCATATAAGTGAATGTCAATGATGTCAATTGTAATGCAAGCGACTTTTTATATAAAGCGGTTCAATATTTCAATAAAATATTAATGGAATGCAAATCACTTATCATAGGCGGATGAAATTTTATATATTTGTTACTATTAAGCAGATACACCAGTGATCAAAACTTGGTGAATCTAGCTTCGGAAGTGTGGTAGTTATTGATTCCGCTATTGTAAACTCTCAAAACTAATTTCAGTATAGTGTCCCCTTATATGCGGAAGCCGGAGAGTTTGCACAAGGAATGCAGTTGGAAATGTTTAGATTATTGTTATTTTATTTGCAACATTGTTGTTTTCATTTGTTACTTGTAATTTATTAAGTTCATGTTGTTGTAATACCTATAACTGTGATGTTTATGAAGGAGTGTATTGAACACTTAAATGCGTATTTATGCTATAATAATTATTAAATGGAGTTTTTATACATTGGTATGTTGACTGACAATAATGTTCTAAACTGTAAGAAGATCCTTTAGAAGTTTTCGCCCTTCAAATTAAAAATATCTGAGTTTTACTTTAAATATTCCTATCCCACGCGTGTTGGAAAGGAATAACAATGGCGGCCGACTGGGTGATTGCGCTACTCTGGTATATCCACGGACTCTGTATAGTCGACATCAAGCAGCCAGCAGTGTCTATGTGAGAACGGGAGAGAGGAGTCGGCTACATGACGCTACTCCCCGGTAACCATGACAACATCAGTTCAACCAATAAGATAGCTGGTTAGAAGAGTGTTTAAACTTGACTAGAACGCGCGAAGGGAGCCGATTTGGAGACGTTCTAGCCACCGCTGAGAACTGTACTGCTTAGTCACGGCCAGTTTCGGCTGTATTCGGAAGCTCTCTCTCTCTCTCTCTCTTTCTCTCTTCTTGGTTTTAGAAAATTGAGTAACGTGTTGTTAGTTTTCTCTCCCTGCGTAAAAGTTTTCATTTATGTTGTTAGATTTTCTCTTGTTTGCGGGTGCTCTTGTTATTTTTTCTTTTGTGTTACGAGATGTATTTACTTATACAGTATTTTAAATATATCGAGAGTTTAGAAACAAATGCAGATTTGTCTCTAGCTTCTTGTAGTAGCAGTTATTCAGTATGTTGTGGCCTATTTGATCGGTTTGCGAAGAAAGAGAAACGTCCAGTTAATTTGCTGTAAAATTAGGCTATGTAATAGTAATGAGCAAGACCCGGATTGTTAGGTTCGAATCAATTTTGTTGCTATCTCGTTACTCTCGAAATATTGTTTTTCTTGTTCGTTTTATGTAGCAAAGAATAACATTATTAAATGTAATATGACCTAAAAAGACCTAATTCGTAGGTTAGGACTTAATGTGTCCCAAAGAGTAGCAATCTTTACCAGGCCGTTGTAAAATATTAACAGTATGTTGTTTATATTTATTCTTTTTCCCCCTAAAATCATGTAAATTCCTAAACATAAGATTTAAAATCCTAAAACATAAATCGGAAAACCTAATTTTAATTTCTTAAAATCTATAAATTCTGCGCATGGTAATGAGGACGTCACAGGCCTTATATTTTTATATTCTCATCATTCACGTCTTGGCTTCCTCAACTTTCAAACCCACCGTCTGCTACTGCATTTGAATTATTATTGGTACAAGTACGCCTTGGAAATTAGAAAATAAGAGCTTAAAATGGTTTGGACACCTTAAAAGAATGGACAGGGAAAGTTTTCAAAGAGAATATTAAATTTAAAAGTGAAAGGAAGACGACCAATGGGAAGACCACGGGTAAGATGGATAGATCAAATTCAGAAGAACTTAAACGAACAGGGATACAAGTGGGATGAAATAAACAGGAAAAGGCCACCGGCGTGGCTCAGTCAGTTAAGGGGATTGCCTGCCGGTCTGAAGTTGCGCTCGGGCGCAGGTTCGATCCCCGCTTGGGCTGATTACTTGGTTGGGTTTTCTCCGAGGTTTTCCCCAACCGTAATGTGAATGCCAGGTAATCTATGGCGAATCCTCGGCCTTATCTCGCAAATACCTTCTCGCTATCACCAATCTCATCGACACTAAATAACCTTGTGGTTGATACAGCGTCGTTAAATAACTAAAAAAAAAAATAAAATAAAGAGGAATAAAGCTTGGAAAGATAGAGACGAATGGAGGCATATTTGGAATCGACCTTCGGAAAGGAGGACACGATGACTGGTAGCGAATAGGGTTTTATCCAGTGGTGTCATTCTCACCAGTCCACAGTGGGTCGGATTGCGATTCTAGCCGGAACAAAATCAATTTTCACATGTTCTCATTTTTATGCGTTTCCTACCTCAAATTGTTGCTAATGAATCACAGAATGCTTATCTATGAGAAAGAAGCTTTGACACTAAACATACGGACGTCACACAATGATGTTGACGAGGATTCCACTCCATAACCAGTTTTATTGCTCAGCCACGCTGAAATAGTGTAAGAAGCAAGCTTGTTTTCTGTGATCTGGGAGTGAAACATTTCGTGATTCTGAAATGGAAAATGAAGAACAAGGTTGGTAGATAATTATTATATAAATTTGATGTTCATAATAACTTTGAATTTTTAGAAACGGCATGTTAACGTAACGGCGGGAAATGCGATTTTTTAAAACTATTTATCAAAGTAAACGTTGACTTATAACAGCATAGTCGCACAGAGTCACATTTATTTTTATGTCAGAATGTAGGTTTAAGTGTGCACTTTAAGACTAACCTAGTTTCATTTGCTCCTACTGACCGCTCTGCATGTGGTTAATTTTTTTCAGACTCAGAACCGCTACCGGTGATTTCGCGCCGTGATCTATTTCCAATACTTGCCAATAAAAGTGGCGACTTGGATGAACTATATAGATATGTTTTGAACAAATTATGTATTGAAACATGTGATTCTAATAGTGAGAAGTGCATTCATACTATTTTGATAAATATTCGAAGTTATTTTAACAGACATTGGATGCAGTGTCACCGTAAAAGGATTATTTTCTAAAAAACATTGTTCTTGGCAGGTCAGAGGCAACAACAAAGATATTTTTTAAGCTAGAAAACAGGGGATTATTTCTGGATTTCGCTCTCAATTAGGTCTTCTTATTGACAAACCGAAATCTGGTGGCCCTGGGACACCAAATGATGACATTATACCACGTTGGTTTTTTTTGAAAACCCACAAATTACAGCCAATATAACGGGCATTAGTAAGACCTTATTCACAGATTTTCTGTAATTTTATGCACCATTTCATGTGGATATCCAATGTACAATATATTAAAGCGTTTGAGAACTACACCAATGATGCAGCCCATTTATATGTACAATAGATATATCCATGGTAATACATGCCATCCAGCGTGCATAAAATACTGATACATGGAGGAAAAATTGCAGAAACTGCGATACTTCCTATTGGGATGTTATCTGAAGATGCTCAAGAGGCAAGACACAAACATTTACAAAAGTACAGGTTAGACCACGCTACAAAGTGTACTTGTCAGAGAAACTTAGATGTCGTACACATGTTGTTAGTATCTTTTGATCCCATCATATCCCAGGTCAATCGACATCCAAATACAGTAGAACCACAGTCTACTATATACAGTCGCGAAGCTTGAGGTGTTTTTTTGCAAACCTCGTGATAAAGCGCTCCAAGCGGTTAGCAACTAGAAACAATAGACTGTCCATGATCGACTTTGGACTGTGTCGTATATATATCGAGTGCTAGCTCGTTGCGTATTTCACATTGATGCTTGTGAAATGTTCGTTATTGGTTATAATGAAAATGTTAATGGCTAAAATATAATAATTGGAATCATAATATGGGACAAGGAGGAGACGTTTGTAGTGCTATAAATTGTAGCAACAGTAAGAGAAAGAGGCCACAGTTATCCTTTTTCCGATTTCCGAAAGATTCAGAAAGGTTCCTGGGTTTCCACAAGAATGCTGTGCAGAAACAAAACTGTTAATTTGAAGTTCTTTGTGACTGTTAGAATACATTATATCCTTAAATTTCACAATGAAATGTTTCAGTCTAACCGAAAGGACATTAGATACCAGTCAAAGTTCTGTCACTTAGGCTGCTAAATTTCCAGAGAAATAAAGGTTAGGTCTATTTTTTTTCAGAGGATATATATTTAATTGTAGCTATTAATTTTGTTATTATTTTTATGTGTTATTTTACTAAAGACGTAGAAACATTAAATTTGTTTTAATGAACTTCACTGATCACGTTTTATTTTCAATTCTGGTGGGATTATTATTGCTTAGGCCTAATTTTTTCTTCAAAGGATATGTTTTTGATTATAGCTGTTAATTTTGTTGTTATTTTTATTTGTTGCTTTACTAGAGACGTAGAAAAAGTCTGTTACAACAAATGTGTTGATCACGTTTTATTTCCAATTCTGGTGTGATTATTATTGCTTAACCTCATCCCACTTTGTTAACTACCTAAGCCTACACTACAAGTACCGGTACACGTAAGTTACTCCATTAATTCATGTTTCCATTATTATTGTTGTAAAGCGAAATGCAAATTAATATTTATTGGTTTCAATTCATAGTTAATTATCGCTATAATCTTGAATGAGTGAAGCTATTATAGTAAATTTCAGTTCGTTTTGCACAAACAAAAATTATATTAACTTATTTCTTGCAGGTATCTTCGAGTTTATGGTGGAATTTAATATACTTCATTAAAATAATAAATTAACTTTATGCATTTAATATTTCAATAATGGAAGGAAGGTGTTAATTTTTCCAAAAGAACACAACGAAAGTGTAACATATTTTGTCGGCTGCTAGGAGAGAGATCTGCGATGATGAGGCGATAGTAGCGATCCTAGTGGTGGGCAACTACCCCTGTTTGCATTTTTACTACATATTGAGCTTCGCGACTGTATATAGTAGACTGTGGTAGAACCTCTATTATCCGTGGTAATGAAGGGGATGGACTGAACCATGGTGGAAACATAGTAGAGGTGTGGACAAGCTGTGCGTGTTTTCGTTCAGTCTGCGCATGACGTCACCTTTACTGCAGGCCGCACTCGAATGACACAGTCAACAGATTGTTGATGGTTAGATCTCCGTCCATAGATTTAAATGAATAAATAAAAATCATAGTTTGTGTATTCAGTAAATATTGACAGTATAGGCTATAATAGGGTCTACCTTGAAGTGATAACATTATAAAATAATGAACAATAAATTAAATTCAAGAGTCAAGAAATAATGTAATATGGTAGTGCAACGTTAATAATTGCCTTCTGTTATATACACGTACTTTTATAATAATTATAATACATTATGCTACAAATATGCACAAAATTAGGCCCATATATCACACATTATATTACACATGAATTCAAGTACAATAAGAACTACCTTGAAATGATAACGTAATAAAATTATGATCTATTACATATTAAACTTAAGTTTCAAGAAACAATGTGATATGGCAGTGTGTCATTAATAATATTGCCTTCTGTAATATACACGTGGTTTTATAATAATTACAATACAATGTGTAATAAATATATACATACTTAGATCTATACAGTTATTTATAACATACGTTATTTTGTACATGAATTCAAATACTTTTGAACCTTCATTAACATATATATATGAATTTCTTGGAATAATTTGTCATTGTAGTAAACAAATATTTTTATATATTCAGGCTATTGGAGACATAATATAGTCTACTACATTATTTACCTTACTATTCCACACACGACATAATATAATTTCACCATTATAAATCCCACTCTGTTAAGTAAATACTTATTCTTATGCAATCTTTTTCATTTTCTTTATAATATTTCTCTTTGAAATTCCAGACATTTTTATTATTTTATTAATTTCTTTAATTCTAATAAATGTTCTTGTTCTAACCAATGTCGTAATTACTTCTGGCGGAAGAGGAGAACTGATTTCTGCTTCGTTTTTCATGGCAGAATTAACCAAATTTACAGTTTTTTTTATTATAAATTTCTCATGAGTAACAGAATCTCCGTGCACATCTGAGAATATACTGTCAACAAGCATTGCAACCAATTGCAGATCCTTAGAAGGAAGAATTAAGTTTCCACGGGACACTGTAGTAATCCAGTCTTTCTGATTAGCAGAAGTTGACAATTTTGTGGGAATTCCAGATTCGGGTATTGCTCCATATGTTTTGATGCAGCATATCCTGCAATATATTTTAATCCTTCCTGGGATATCCGCTGTCTTGCAGAGATTTCATATATTTTTTCTGGGAGGCCTATATTTTCTTCAGGATCTCGATCGTTGGTAAATTTAACCGGTTTCAGAATGCCTTTAATAAATTCTGCCGTTGCACATAGTTCTTTCTGCAGATTATCATTGACTTCTGATTGGCTTGTACTAGGACTCACTATTAATGCCTCTTCTTCCGAAAGCAAATCGGAGGAGTTTTTGTTCTCACAAAACTGAGATAATGGATTTCGATCTTGTATGTACCACTTCAATCTATGTTTAAAATCTAAAGCAGAGGGATGATCGTTTGTTCTACCCATGCTTCTAATTTCCGAAAAAAAGTTTTCTACCAGATCTTCGTTAAGTTTTCTTGTGATGATGTATTCAATTTTGTACTTGTACCTCATTGCCTCATACAACAATGTTAATGATTTATTATTTATTAGAATCCCCTCCTGATAAGGTAATTTCCTGTTTGCTTCTCCTAATTTAACTGTGGTCATGAAGTCATTCATTTCTGAGAGTATAATATTCTGAATTTGAAGGTTTATTCCGTAACTATGCAGCCCACGGTGGGTACCGAATTTAGAAACGGTATTAAATAAATCAAACCAATCATTAGTTAATTTTATTGCCTTTGAAGTTTCTTTCTATTCATTTGATCTCAACGCCTCGTTTTCACCACACCATTTGAAAGCCTTTGCAACTCTGTTGGAAAATAATTGTGCTGCCAAACTAACTTTTTGTCTTTGGGTACCACGGACACTTAAGTGTAACGGAGTTAACTTGTAAGGTAATTTTGTATCAGAGAACGAGGATGAACGTAAAAGTTCATGAATTGGTTCTGATGAAATGTTCAATCCGTTCAAGTTGAAACCATGATCTAGAAAGTGATTCCTGTGTAATTTCAATAAATGTGGAGCGTCTGAAAAAACAAATATTTCTCGAGTTGAATCATTTGGATTAGGAAAACTGCAATTTAGTTTGGTAGAAATTTTCAAATCACGCCACAATTTTCTGTTACTTCCACCTAAATCGCTAACTGTGGCCACAACTTGAAAACCACTGCCTTCTAACTGGCAAATTATGTGTGTTAGGATTTCTTTTGTCATTGTCTGATCATATTTATAGTATACGGGCTGCTTCCACCTTGCAAACAAACCTCGTGCCAAAACAACCTGCACTGCCTCTCGTCACTGGAACTCTCTGCCGCCTGAAGTCAAGGGCTGACGAACATTGAAATCTTTCAAATCCAAGTTAGGAAATTATCTTATGACGAGTTGCCAAACTAACTTACTATTATGACAAGTGTTGTATTGCATGTTTCCACGTATTCACATTTTTTTTTTTTATGTTCTAGTGATATTTAACTTATTTTATATTTTTGTTTTCATATTTTCCGATAATGGTATATCTCTAATGTGATATGTTGAGCTATATATAATCATAATTTTCCTTACTGTGTGTACTTAAAAATATTGTATTCATTGTACTACTATTAGTATTATTATTACTATTAGGCCTGTTATTATTATTATTATTATTATTATTATTATTGTTATTATCATTATTATTTTATTATTATTTATTATTATTATCAATAATTGTCTTATTTTTTATACTTTGTATGCCTCATTTATTTTTGACCTGCTGTTCACATTTTATTATGCTTTTTTCTTTCTTTCTTTCTCTATGTTATATATTATGTCTGATTTCTTCTTAATTGTTGTTTACATTTTATTATTATTATTATTATCTTATTCAGTTTTGTGTGTAAAATTCTAGTGTACTTTGTAAATTTGTATTGTTTTTGTAACGCAGTTTTTACTCCTGGTTGAGTGTTAGAGTAGGCCGTATGGCCTTAACTCTGCCAGGTTAAATAAATTATTATTATTATTATTATTATTATTATTATTATTATTATGAGGTCCATTATTTGTCCTTCCCTACTGTCAAAAGAAACCTCCTCATTTAAATACATTTCATCAAATGCTAATACTGTTACACGATCTAACTCCGACATATTTGTAGCCCTCGCCTTCATTAATTTTAAGACATCATGAAGTACACCTTCCTCAAGCGATAATTGTTTTACTGCCCATTTTCTCAGAGTTGACAAATCAGGTAACGGGTAATTTAATTTTGTTCTTAAGTATCGGTATGGTTTTGGACTTAGGTTTCGAAGTGTTATTGCAGTACCGTAATCTTCTACAGACCATTTCACCCTACGTTTTTTATTCAAAAGAGCATCAATTTGCCCATTAGTGAAAAATGGTTTCAAAATTTCAACCACTTTAGATTTAACTTCTGTTTGTCTAATGTTTTTCAATGAAATTACATCCTCATGTAATTTTCTTTTGTCTTCTTCATGTTTCCTGTTGGCAGCTGTCAATTCCTTAATCCTCGTTTCTAGAGAGTAATTCTTCTCTTCTAATTCTTGAATTCTTTGTATTAGTATTTGGCATTCCTCTGTGACAGTAGACTCGGTGGCTCCGCGATTTTCCATCGTTACATTAGTGCTGGATGCTCCTGTTGCGCTGAAGTGAAAGAAAGTTAATAGGTACAGTAGCCTACATGCAATCAGGGGCGCATTTAGGCCTCGGGAGCTGCCTAGGACGGCAGATTTGAGGGAGCGACTTTTAAGCTATTACTGTTAATTTTTTATATGTTTTTTAAATTTTATTCATAACTCTTTTAAAGAGTACATGAACTTAAACGCACAATGAAAAGGATATAAATAACATTGGCAACAATCAGTTCAAATAATGTATTGTAATTAATGTCTAGTTAGGTTTATTAAAAAAAATGTACTCAACGCAATGAGCTGCGATCGCTGTCTGCAGTGAAGATGACGTCACACGCCTCGGCCGCTATCGCAACAGCATGCGCAGTCCCACACCTTTGCTATGTTTCCACCATGGACTGAACGGTTAATCGAAAAAATCGGATAATCCGTACCATGAAAGATTTTGTAATTTCTGCCATTGTCTTGTATTTAACTCTCTTTGTAGTGGATCAGAAGTTCACTAATTTAAGACTGGTTGTCAAGTGCGGGTTTTTAAGGGAGAAGAAAGCTTTTTGTAATGACTGTCTCAGGAAAGATAGGAATAAATGAGCCCTCATGTTGTAGATTTACATACTTTTTACACTTTATCCTTGTTCTTTTTTATTAATTCGCGCAGTTGTAACTCCAATCTCGTATTCTGCCGCAAGATGAGCCACAGTTTCTCTTTCTCAACCCATTAAATTATTTCCATTTTTCTTCGATTTTTAGCACAACACATTTTCTGTTAACACTCGTGGAAGACATTTTATATAGGCCTACAAATTACTCGTATATTATAGAACGCCAATTCGAACAGCAGACAATGTTATATAACGATAAAGACTTGTAGTAACACTCTCTAGCAAAGACATATGTAGAACCTACTAATATTATGTACAACACAGATCTTCATATAAGTTATTTATTCATGAAGAAGTAAAAAAAGAGCGAGAAAGACAGTCGGATAATCCGCCAGTCGGTTAATAGGGAGACAGGTAATCGGGGTTCTACTGTACAAGAAAATCAAAACTATAAGTTGAGGTAATTAAACTGCTACAAGTACCAGCTGCGAGTGCCAACAACAGCACTGCTCAACTGCAACCCCAACATGAGGACGACAGTAGAGCTAGCGGATCCGACACTTCTGGAGGTACAACAGACACATCAGATTTCTAAACAGGAGTCATAAAATATACTACATATATTATTTTTCTCTTCATAGTAGTCTGTAAAATAATTTCGGTATATTTTAATTTTTTATTTGCATTAGTTGTATGCAATTTCTATTACTGTGCAATTCTTTTTTAATAAATAGGCATTCTATACTAAAATAATAATTCTCATACAAATATTTCATCAAATGTCATAAAAATTTACGTTCATTTTGCTATTTTCAACGATTCGAAAGGAATTTATCAATATTAGATTTTGTTCCGGCTAGAATCGCAATCCGTCCCACTGTGCAGTCGTCCGATTCACTTATTGAATTTGTCGCAGTTCGCAGAACCTGTTCTTAAATGTTTTACGTTAAACATATTAGATTATTGACAGAAAGAAAGAAAGAAAGAAAGAAAGAAAGAAAGAAAGAAAGAAAGAAAGAAAGAAAGAAAGAACATTATTTTAACAGTTTTACCACGAAATTCTCTAGCATTTTAATAGGACAGTGATAGACAACATAATCATATCATATTATTAAGTCGTTTCTCATCAAAATGTGCAGGAAGTCAAAACAGGAAAACAATATCGACGGCCCATTTTGAGTTAGTTTAACTCAAAATCCAAAGTCTTGAGAAACCTGCATATTTAAGATTCATGTTGTGAAAAATCGAAGAATCGTTCAACTCAGGAGCGTACGCAAGGCGGGGGGGTTAATGGGTTTGAACCCCCCTGAACTTAAAAAAAAAAAGGACAGATTTAGATTTGAGTATTTTTTATCCACAATCGTTTCCCCTTCTCTAATTATTCACTGTCAGAGTAACAAAATCTACATCGACATAAGGCAATATAATCCCAGTTCTAGGTACTACAGCACATTCAAATTATAATAATGCTATCTTTTTTATAGAGAGAGACCTACCGCCTCGTACCAACCTTGTAATAAAATGAAGCTGACACAATATGAAATTGAAAAGGTTGTTTTGACAATCCTGTAGTGCAGATGTTAAATATTGTGTACTGCCGACTTTAAACTCAATTTAAGAGCGGAATTCACCCGTTCGTTAGAGTTCTGACTTAATTGTGAAACGTTCGTTTAACGTTTTGTGCATTTGACAGTTAATATTTATAATATAAACTTCATATTATCGTTCTGGGTTCTTTGATAAAGCTCAATTTTACAACTTTTTTAAACAAAAAAAGTCGCGTACCAGTAGTGATTCTCGCAAAGATAGTGAAAATTTTACATTTTCAAATGTTTCTTTGTAGCCGCGGCCTGACGACGTTGTCGCTAACGTTCTTCCTGGTACTAGTTTCACATCCCTCTGTGCAAAATCAATTGCTGCCGCTGCTGATGATGATAATAATAATAATAATAATAATAATAATAATAATAATAATAATAATAACAATACACAAAATACAAATACCGATATGCAAATTGTAAACAATTTTAATAACGCCTCCCCCATTTAAAAAAATTCTGAGTATGTCACGGGTTGAAATTAATCCAAACTGAAATCATGTTTTGTTAATTGGATTTCCACAGCAACATGAAGTTTTGAATTTCACTTTTCTCAAAACTTTAAATTTTGAGTTGCTTCCCTTTTGAACTCGCCCGTGAATATTATGCTTGAAGGTTTGAAAGCCATCTGCAATTATTTTGCAGTCGTCTACCAATACCCCTTTCCCTTTGAGTGCTAATATCGCATACACTACAATGAACCATTGTTTATTATTCAAAAACACAATTTAAAAAAATAAAAATATTATAAGTAGAAAATACACTATTAAGCACATTACTAAGATACTTCGTTTTCCTCTTTTAATAGGGTAATCCTCCGTCAATTTTTTATTCCACTTGAATGAAATAGTTTATTTCTTTTATTAAAAATATTCACAATTCAAAATGGTTGATGATTACTGGGTCGGTTTAGTCAGTATAATTTAAGCTGCGCTTATGTTTGAGTCTAAATCTCAGACAGAAATCAGTGTAGTGCACTGAAATGTGAGAGCGTTCCATCAAGTCTATCAAAGCTTGTTTTTGAAGAAACGATGCATGCGGGGTGCGAGACCGGTTTCGTACAAATCCACACTACACCAGCAATAGTGAGTGGTTTGTAAAGCTAAGAGGTGCGCGGTGTACACACCTTCACAAATGTCCTAGGACAGACACTTCACTGCAAATCCAGCATTCTCCAATCTTCCCTATTTTCCGCTCTTCTCTGAGTCTCTGCATATGATCCATAACCTATATTTTAATGTTATATATCAACTAGTCGCCCTCAGTAGCGTAGTTGGTATAGCGCTGGCCTTCTATGCTCGAGGTTGCGGGTTCAATCGCGGCCGAGGTCGATGGCATTTAAGTGTGTTTAAATGCGACAGACTCATATCAGTACATTTACTGGTATGTAAAAGAACTCCTGCGGAACAAAATTCCGGCACACCGGCGGAGCTGATATAATCTCTGCAGTTGCGAGCGTCGTTAAATAAACCATAATTTAATCAAAATTTTCTACTGTTCACCACTGCTTTCAGTACATCCTTCAGTAAGCAGTTTCTTCTCAGCCAGTGACCCAGCCAATTTCTTTTTTCTTTCCTGATCTGTTTCAGCACTATTCTTCCTTCACCCACTCATTCTGTCAGTCCATTTCGCACGCTCCATTCTTCTCCATATTCACATTTAAAATGTTTCTAGTCGTTTCACTTCACTTCGTCGTAATGCTCATATCTATGCCCCTTACATTGGCACATCCCACACAAAGTACTTCACTAAAGCGGTTTCAGAATAAGAAGGCATATGACCTAAGCCAATCGAGTGTTAAAGCCTGTGTGATGAATCTTGTCTCACTGTGAAAAGAGAAAGAAAGGAGATATGTCTTACCTCGTCTGTGTTGATACTGCGATGGGGAGAGTGAAACGATGCCAGTGGCGGAAGGGTCTAGTTGATACATTCTCTAGCGCAAAATAAAGTAACAAATTATCTCTCTTCGTACTATATAGTTCCGTCACTGAGCTTGTCTTTCAAGAAACTGAGTTCCGGTAGCCTGTACAATAACAAGGTTTTGAAAGGAATCCTGAAAATTTACAACCCTACTATAATCTCCACCCCCATTTGAAGAGACTTGGTTTTATTGCTACTGAGACAAGACAAACCTTACCAGGTACAGTAGCAGTACGACGTTGTCACACGGTGCACAAGACGTGGAAGACAGAGACAACAGATCAGAGTAGAAAATATCAGTCGCTGCTGTTGCAGCGAGCGGACGGGTCGAGACCTGTTGCTTCATTATGTGTAATGTTTAAATATAATTACTCTTACTGAAGTAATTCTCATCCAAACTTTTATTACTTCTTCGCTTCACAGATTAGTAGATCTTGGATTGTATAAAATGATTTTGCATGACTTGCAAATGGACAGTAAAAATATGCATCTCCATATGAATCCTAGCCCTATTAATACGCCATTCACTGGAAGCCTGTGAATGCAACGAACATGCTTAACGATCAAGTTTATTTTGTTTCTTGCAGAGCCAATGCCAAGCATCACAGACATTCAAGATGCCATGTCAGAATCAGAATCCATGCCAACTATCATCATATCAGCATGGGAACTAAGCATGCCAGATCACATTCCAGATACCATGCCCGACTCCACCCCACCAGTCATCCCAGATTCCATCCCAACTGTCATCCCAGATCACAAGCCGGAGCCCATGACTGATCACATGCCAGTTCCCATCCCAGCTGATCACATGCCTGATTCCATGCAACCTTCCATGGCAGAACACATGCTACACCCCATGTCAGCACTATCCATCAAGCTATCAGCAGTAGAAGAAGCAGATGAGGAGAGCACAACGAAGAATGGTTGCTGGTCCCGTTTCAAACATATATGTTCTGGGGTTTGCCGCTTCTTTAGGCGTAAGCTGAAGCTTAAGCGTAAGCGTAAGAGTAAGTGTAAGTAAATCAGATCAGTTCAGATCAGGATCTGAGGAGCTCCGAAACAAAATCCGTTAAGTCCACAAATCATAAATTTTCAGGAAAGACGAAAAACTTCTACCGCTTAAACTTGTGAATAAAGAAATTAAAAGAAACCACTGTTGTAAAAAGGACTCTTTCTTGACAAGAATATGACTAGCGCTGAAAATCAGTTGCATCTAAATTAGGAATAATGGCAACTTAAAAAAATATCGGGTGGACTTAACTTGTTTTGTTCCATACGGTTGGACAAAATGGCTTTTGAAACGGAAACTAACGAAATACAAGTACGGTATGTACTTTACGAAATCAAGTTTACTAAATCAAAATTAACTCGTACCAGTACATGTTAATGGGTTATTTATGAAAGGGCCAAAGTCGCTAATTTTGTGAAAATGAGTGTGTAATATAATACTGTTCTTTTGGTGTAGATACATCGATTTAGATATGAAGAGGACTAAATTTCACACTCTAATGCTTAGTAGAATTTATGATATAATTTTTAGTTCAGCGTTAATTTCAAAATTTCGGCCTGTAAGCAGTTTTTCTTAAATTTCTAACAATTTGGTATTCAAGAATTAGGCCCTTTCATAAATAACCCACTCATGTTATAGTGATTGTTAATGAATTAATGGTTCTAAAATGTATGACTATTATGTATTATTCGTCTTCACAAGCAACTCAAACCACAAAAGAATATGCTATATCATTCCAAAACCTTCTTCATTATCAAGACAATCATATCTTTCATTTTCTTCTTCATTCTGAGTCATCTTTCTGATAATCAACAATGTTTGCGTAAAACTGTAGTTTTGCCATGTTACTTCCCTCATCTCCAAATCTTTGTTTCAACAAACAGTCTATATCAGCCTTCTTTGCAGTTTTTACATTACCTGGGCAAAATGGTATTTTCAAGGGCCGAGTTATATCTTCCACCTGACAACCTCTCTTTAACAATGATTTCGAAGTCTAGAATGATCAAGTCGATATGACACATTCATTGCTACATTTACATTCGTTTTACCTGCCTTTATTTTCTTCATCAGACATATCGTTTTCATTGTACTGATCCCTTCCAACTTATGAACTTTGGAGGTAAATGCCTTGAAGTCTTGAACTTTCTAATCTATCCCCAGAACGGAAACTTTGTCGACATTACGACAGAAATTACGGTAGTCTTGAAGCATAAATATTTCAGAGTGCATTCGCAATGCTTTTTCTATTATACCAAACGCCCTACCTATTGGGAGGACATGAATGGCCTTGACCAGGAAAAATAGTATAAGATAAGATAAGATAAGATAAGATTAAATAAGATAAGATAGTATAAGATAAGATAAGATAAGATAGTATAAGATAAGATAGTATAAGATAAGATAAGATAGTATAACATAAGATAGTATAAGATAAGATAAGATAAGATAAGATAGTATAAAATAAAATAGTATAAGATAAGATGAGATAGTATAAGATAAGATAAGATAAGATAGTATAAGATAAGATAAGATAGTATAAGATAAGATAAGATAGCATAAGATAAGATAATATAGTATAAGATAAGATAAGATAAGATAGTATAAGATAAAATAAGATAAGATAAGAATAAGATAAGATAAGCTAAGATAAGCTAACATAGTATAAGATAAGATAGTATAAGATAAGATAAGATAGTATAAGATAAGATAAGATAAGATAGTATAAGATAAGATAAGATAGCATAAGATAAGATAGTATAAGATAAGATAATATAAGATAAGATAGTATAAGATAAGCTAAGATAAGATATCTTATCTTAAGATAGTATAAGATAATATAAGATAGTATAAGATGGTATAAGATAAGATAAGATGAGATAAGATAAGATAAGATAAGACGATAAGATAAGATGATAAGATAAGATAAGATGATAAGATAAGATAAGATATCTTAAGATAGTATAAGATAAGATAAGATAAGATAGTATCAGATAAGATAAAATCAGAAAAGAGAGTATAAGATAAGATAAGATAGTATAAGATGAGATAGTATAAGATAAGATAGTATAAGATAAGATAAGATAAGATGATATGATAAGATATCTTATCTTAAGATAGTATAAGATAAGATAAGATAGTATAAGATAAGATAATATAAGATAAGATAAGATAGTATAAGATAAGATAAGATAGTAAAAGATAAGATAGTATAAGATAAGATAAGATAAGATAGTATAAGATAAGATAAGATAGTATAAGATAAGATAAGATAAGATAAGATAAGATAGTATAAGATAAGATATGATAGTATAAGATAAGATAGTATAAGATAAGATAAGATAGTATAAGATAAGATAAGTTAAGATAATCTAGTATAAGATAAGTTAAGATAAGATAGTATAAGATAAAACAAGATAGTATAAGATAAGATAAGATAGAATAAGATAAGATAAGATACTATAAGATAAGATAAGATAGAATAACATAGTATAGATAAGATAGTATAAGATAAGATAAGATAGTATAAGATAGGATAAGATAGTATGAGATAAGAAAAGATAAGATAAGATGATAAGATAAGAAAAGATAAAATAATATATCTTATCTTAAGATAGTATAAGTTAAAATAAGAGAAGATAGTATAAGATAAGATAAGATAGTATAAGATAAGATAAGATAGTATAAGATAAGACAAGATAAGATAAGATAAGATAGTATAAGATAAGATAAGATATCTTATCTTAAGATAGTATAAGATAAAATATGATAAGATAAGATAGAATAAGAAAAGATAAGATAGTATAAGATAAGATAAGATGGTATAAGATAAGATAAGATAAGATAGTATAAGATAAGATAAGATAGTATAAGATAAGATAAGCTAAGATAAGATAAGATAATATAAGACAAGATAAGATAAGATAGTATAAGATAAGATAAGATAATATAAGATAAGATAGTATAAGATAAGATAGTATAAGATAAGATAGTATGAGATTAGATAAGTTAAGATAGTATAAGATAACATAGTATAAGATAAGATAAGATAGTATGAGATAAGTTAGTATATGATAAAGTAATCTAAGATAAGATAGTATAAGATAAGATAGTATAAGATAAGGTAAGATAAGATAAAATAGTATAAGATAAGATAGTATAAGATAAGATAAGATAATATAAGATAAGATAAGTTAGTAAAAGATAAGATAAGATTAGATAAGAAGTATAAGATAAGATGAGATAGCATAAGGTAAGATAAGATAGTATAAGATACGATAAGGTAATATAAGAATAAGATAGATAAGATAGTATAAGATAAGATAGTATAAGATAAGATAAGTTAAGATAGTATAAGATAAGATATCTTACATTAATATAGTATAAGATAAGATAATATAAGATAAGATAAGATAGTATAAGATAAGATAAGATAATATGAGATAAGATAGTATAAGATAAGATAAGATAGTATAAGATAAGATAAGATATTATAAGATGAGATAGTATAAGATAAGATAAGATAAGATAAGATAGTATAAGATAAGATAAGATAAGATAGTATAAGATAAGATAGTATATGATAAGATAAGATAGTATAAGATAAGATAAGATAGTATAAGATAAGATAAGATAAGATAAGATAAGATAATCTAGTATAAGATAAGATAAGATAGTATAACATAAAATAAGATAGTATAAGATAAGATAAGATAGTATAAGATAAGATAAGATAGTATGAGATAAGATAGTATAAGATAAGTTAATATAGTATGAGTTAAGATAGTATAAGATAAGATAAGATAGTATAAGATAAGATAAGATAAGATAGTATAAGATAAGTTAGTATAGGATAAGATAAGATAAGATAGTATAAGATAAGATAAGATAGTATAAGATAAGATAAGATAGTATAAGATAAGATATGATAGTATAAGACAAGATAGTATAAGAAAAGATAAGATAAAAAAGTATAAGATAAGATAAGATAGTATAAGATAAGATAAGATAGTATAAGATAAGATAGTATAAGATAAGATAAGATAGTATAAGATAAGATAAGATAAGATAGTATAAGATAAGATAAGATAGTATAAGATAAGATAAGATAATATAAGATAAGATAGTATAAGATAAGATAGTATAAGATAAGATAGTATAAGATGAGATAAGTTAAGATAGTATAAGATAACATAGTATAAGATAAGATAGTATGAGGTAAGATAGTATATGATAAGGTAAGCTAAGATAAGATAGTATAAGATAAGATAGTATAAGATAAGATAAGATAAGATAAAATAGTATAAGATAAGATAGTATAAGATAAGATAAGATAATATAAGATAAGATATGATAGTAAAAGATAAGATAAGATTAGATAAGAAGTATAAGATAAGATAGTATAAGATAAGATTAGATAGTACAAGGTAAGATAAGATAGTATAAGATAAGATAAGCTAAGATAAGAATAATATAGATAAAATAGTATAAGATAAGATAGTATAACATAAGATAATATAAGATAGTATAAGATAAGATATCTTACATTAAGATAGTATAAGATAAGATAATATAAGATAAGATAAGATAGTATGAGATAAGATAGTATAAGATAAGATAAGATAGTATAAGATAAGATAAGATAGTATAAGATGAGATAGTATAAGATAAGATAAGATAAGATAAGATAGTATAAGATAAGATAAGATAAGATAGTATAAGATAAGATAGTATAAGATAAGATAAGATAGTATAAGATAAGATAGTATAAGATAAGATAAGATAGTATAAGATAAGATAGTATGAGATAAGATAGTATAAGATAAGATAAGATAATCTAGTATAAGATAAGATAAGATAGTATAACATAAAATAATTTAGTATAAGATAAGATATGATAGTATAAGATAAGATAAGATAATATGAGATAAGATAGTATAAGATAAGTTAAGATAGTATGAGTTAAGCTAGTATAAGATAAGATAAGATAAGATAGTATAAGATAAGATAGTATAAGATAAGATAAGGTAAGATAAGATAAGATAAGATAGTATAAGATAAGATAGAATAAGATAAGATAACATAAGATAAGTTAAGATGAGATAGTATAAGATAAGATAGTATAAGATAAGATAAGATACGATAAGATAAGATAAGAGAGTATAAGATCAGATAAGATAAGATATCTTTTCTTAAAATAGTATAAAATAAGATAAGATAAGATAGTATAAGATAGGATAAAATAAGATAGTATAAGGTAGGATAGTATAAGATAAGATAACATAGTATAAGATAAGATAACATAAGATAGTATAAGGTAAGATAAGATAAGAATAAGATAAGAATAAGATAAGATAAGATAGTATAAGATAAGATAGTATAAGATAAGATAGTATAAGATAAGATAGTAAGAAATAAGATAAGACAAGATAAGATAAGATAGTATAAGATAAGATCATATAAGATAGTATAAGATAGTATAAGATAAGATCATATAAGATAGTATAAGATAGTATAAGATAAGATAGTATAAGATAAGATAAGATAGTATAAGATAAGATAGTATAAGATATGATAGAATAAGATAAGATAACATAAGATAAGTTAAGATGAGATAGTATAAGATAAGATAGTATAAGATAAGATAAGATACGATATATTAAGATAAAATAGTATAAAATCAAATAAGATAAGATATCTTATCTTAAAATAGTATAAGATAAGATAAGATGGTATAAGATAAGATAAGATAAGATAAGATAAGATAGTATAAGGTAGGATAGTATAAGATAAGATAACATAGAATAAGATAGGATAACATAAGATAGTATAAGATAAGATAAGATAAGAATAAGATAAGATAAGATAGTATAACATAAATTGTATATGATAAGATAAGATTGTATAAGATAAGATAAGATAAGATAAGATTGTATAAGATAAGATAGTATAACATAAGATAAGATAGTATAAGATAAGATAGTATAAGATAAGATAAATTAGGATATCTTATCTTAAGATAGAATAAGATAAGATAATATAGTATAAGACAGTACAAGATAAGATAAGATAAGATAAGATAAGATAAAATGATATGAGAAGATAAGATAAGATAATATAAGATAAGATAAGATATCTTACCTTAAGATAGTATACGATAAGATAAGATAAGATAAGATAGTATAAGATAAATAGTATAAGATGAGATAGTATAAGATAAGATAAGATAAGATGATAAGATAAGATATAAGGTAAGATAAGATAAGATAAGATATCTTATCTTAAGATGGTATAAGATAAGATAAGATAGTAGAAGGTAAGATAAGATGATATAAGATAAGATAGTATAAGATAAGATAGTATAAGATAAGAGAGTATAAGATAAGATAGTATGATATAAGATAAGATAGTGTAAGATAAGATAAGATAAGATAAGATAATATAAGATAGTATAATATAAGATAAGATAAGATGGTATAAGATAAGATAAGATAGTATAAGATAAGATAAGATAGTATAAGATAAATAAGATACTATAAGATAAGATAGTATAATATAAGATAAGATAAGATAGTATAAGATAAGAGGAGATAGTATAAGATAAGATAGTATAAGTTAAGATGAGATAAGATAGTATAAGATAAGATAAGATAGTATAAGATAAGATAAGATAGTATAAGATAAGATAAGATAGTATAAGATAAGATAAGATAGTATAAGATAAGATAAGATAAGATACAATAAAATAAGATAAGATAATATAACATAAGATAGTATAAGATAAGGTAAGATAGTATAAGATAAGATGAGAAAAGATAAGATAAGATAACATATCTTAAGATAGTATAATATAAGATAATATAAGATAGTATAAGATAAGTTAAGATGGTATAAGATAAGATAAGATAGTATAATCTAAGATAAGATAGTATAAGATAAGATAGTATAAGATAAGGTAAGATAAGACAGTATAAGATAAGATAGTATAAGATAAGATAGTATAAGGTAAGTAGTATAAGATAAGGCACTATAAGATAAGATAAGCTAAGATAACATAAGTTAAGTTAGTATAAGATAAGATAGTATAAGATAAGATAGTATAAGATGAGACAGTATAAGATAAGATAAGATAGTGTAAGATAAAATAATATAGTATAAGATAAGATAAGATAGTATAAGATAATATAAGATAAGATAATATAAGATAAGATAAAATAAGAATAAGATAAGCCAAGACAAGATAAGATAGTATAATATAAGATAAGATAGTATAAGATAAGATAAGATAGTATAAGACAGTATAAGATAAGGTAAGATAAGATAAGGTAAGATGATAAGATAAGATAAGATAAAATGATATAAGATAAGACAGTATAAGATAAGATAGTATAAGATAAGATAGTATAAGATAAGATAAGCTCAGATAAGATAAGATAAGATAGTATTAGAAAAGATAGTATAAGAATAGATAGTATAAGGTAAGATAAGATAGTACAAGATAAGATAGTATAAGATAAGATCAGATAAGATAGTATAAGATAGTCTAAGATAATATAGTATAAGATAAGATAGTATAAGAAAAGATAAGATAGTATAAGATAAGATAGTATAAGATAAGATAGAATAAGATAACATAAGATAAGTTAAGATGAGATAGTATAAGATAAGATAGTATAAGGTAAGTTAGTATAAGATAAGATAAGATACGATAAGATAAGTTAAGATAAGAGAGTATATGATTAGATAGTATAACATAAGATAAGATAAGATGATAAGATAAGATATAAGGTAAGATAAGATAAGATATCTTATCTTAAGATGGTATAAGATAAGATAAGATAGTAGAAGGTAAGATAAGATGATATAAGATAAGATAGTATAAGATAAGATAGTATAAGATAAGAGAGTATAAGATAAGATAGTATGAGATAAGATAAGATAGTATAAGATAAGATAAGATAGTATAAGATAAGATAAGATAGTATAAGATAAGATAAGATAGTATAAGATAAAATAAGATAGTATAAGTTAAGATAAGATAAGATAAGATAAGATAATATAAGATAAGATAGTATAATATAAGATAAGATAAGATAGTATAAGATAAGATAAGATAGTGTAAGATAAGATAGTATAAGATAAGAAGAGATAGTATAAGATAACATAGTATAACATAAGATGAGATAAGATAGTATAAGATAAGATAAGATAGTATAAGATAAGATAAGATAGTATAAGATAAGATAGTATAAGATAAGATAAGATAAGATACTATAAGATAAGATAGTATAAGATAAGATAAGATAGTATAAGATAAGATGAGAAAAGATAAGATAAGATATCCTATCTTAAGATAGTATAATATAAGATAAAATAAGATAGTATAAGATAAGGTAAGATTGTATAAGATAAGATAAGATAGTATACTCTAAGATAAGATAGTATAAGATAAGATAAGATAGTATAAGATAAGATAAGGTAAGATATGATAAGATAATGTAAGATAAGATACTATGAGATAAGATAAGATAAGATAAGATAAGGTAGTATAAGATAAGATAGTATAAAATAAGATAATATAAGATACCATAAGATAAGATAATATAATATAAGATAAGTTAAGTTAAGGTAAGATAAGATAAGGTACTATATGATAAGATAAGATAATATAAGATAAGATAAGATAGTATAAGATAATATAAAATAAGATAAGATAGTATAAGATAAGTTAAGATAAGATAAGATAGTATGAGATAAGATAGTATAAGATAAGATAAGATAGTATAAGATAAGATAAGATAAGATAGTATAAGATAAGATAAGATAAGATAAGATAGGATAAGATAGTATAAGATAAGACATGATAAGATAAAATAAGATAGTATAAGATAAGATAGTATAAGATAAGTTAAGATAAGATAAGACAAGATCACATAGTATGAGATAAGGTAGTATAAGATAAGATAAGATAAGATAAGATGAGATAGTATAAGGTAAGACAAGATAGTAAAAGATAAGATAAGATAGTATAAGAAAAGATAAGATAAGATAGTAAAAGATAAGATAAGATAAGAATAAGATAAGATAAGATAGTATAAGATAAGAAAAGATAGGATAAGAAAAAACAAGATAGTATAAGATAAGATAAGATAGTATAAGATAAGATAAAATAGTATAAGATAAAATAAGATAGAATAAGATAGTATAAGATAATATAAGATAAGATAAGATAAGATGATAAGATAAGATAAGATAACGTAGTATAAGATAAGATAGTATAAGATATCTTATCTTAAGATCGTATAAGATAAGATAAGATAAGATAAGATAGTATAAGATAAGATAAGATAGTATAAGATAAGATAAGATGTGATAGTATAAGATAAGATGGAATAAGATAAGATAAGATAGTATAAGATAAGATAAGCTAAGATAAGATAAGCAAAGATTAGATAAGATAAGACAGTATAAGATAAGATATTATAAGATAAGGTAAGATAAGGTAGTATAAGATCAGACAGTATAAGATAAGATAAGATAGTATATGATAAGATAAGATAGTATAAGATAAGGTAAGATAGTATAAGATAAGATAATATAAGAATAGGATAAGATAAGATAAGACAAGATAAGATAAGTTAGTATAAGATAAGATAAGATAGTAAAAGATAAGATAAGATAGTATAAGGTAAGATATGATAAGATAGTATAAGATATGATAAGATATCTTATCTTAAGATAGTATAAGATAAGATAAGATAGTATAAGATATTATAAGATAAGATAAGATAGTATAAGATAAGATTAGTATAGGATAAGATCAGATAAGATAGTATAAGGTCAGATAGTATAAAATAAGATAGTATAAGATAAGATAAGATAGTATAAGATAAGGTAAGATAGTATAAGATAAGATAGTATAAGATAAGATAACATAAGATAAGATAAGATGTGATAGTATAAGATAAGATAGTATAAGATGAGATGAAATAAGGTAAGATAAGATAAGATAGCATAAGATAAGATAGTATAAGATAAGATAGGTTAAGATAAGATATGATAAGATAGTATAAGATAAGATAAGATACGATAAGATAAGATAAGATAGTATAAGATAAGATAAGATAGTATAAGATAAGGTAAGATAGTATAAGATAAGATAAGATAAGATAGTATAAGATAAGATAAGATATTATAAAATAAGACAAGATAAGAATAAGATAAATTAAGATAATATATGATAATATAACATAAGATAAGATAAGTTAAGATAAGATAGTATAAGATAAGATAGTATAAGATAAGATAATATAGTATGAGATAAGATAAGGTAGTATAAGATAAGATAAGATAAGATAAGATAAGATAGTATAAGGTAAGTTAAGATAGTATAAGATAAGATACTATGAGATAAGATATTATAAGATAAGATATCTTATCTTAAGTTAGTATAAGATAAGATAAGATAAAATAAGATAGTATAAGGTAAGATAAGATAGTATTAAATAAGATAAGATAGTATAAGATAAGATAAGATAGTATAGGATAAGATAAGATAGTATAAGATAAGATAAGATAGTATAAGATAAGATAAGGTAGTATAAGGTAAGATAGTATAAAAAAAAATTAGATAAGAAAAGATAGTATAAGATAAGATAAGATAAGATAGTATAAGATAAGATAAGATAGTATATGATAGTATAAGATAAGATAGTATAAGATAAGATAAGAATAAGATAAGATAAGATACTATAAGATAAGATAAGATAGTATAAGATAAGACAAGATAGTATAAGATAAGATAAGATAGTATAAGATAAGATAAGATAAAATAGTATAAGAAAAGTTAAGACAGTATAAGATAAGATACTATAAGATAAGATAAGATAGTATAAGATAAGATAAGATAAGATAGTATAAGATAAGATAGTATAAGATAAGTTAGTATAAGATAAGATAGTATAATATAAGATAATGTAAGATAAGATAAGATAAGATAGTATAAGATAAGATAAGATAGTATATGATAAGATAAGATAAGGTAATATAAGATAAGATAGTATAAAATTAGATAAGATAGTATAAGATAAGATGTGATAGGATAAGATAAGATAAGATAGTATAAGATAATATAAGTTAAGATAAGAATAAAATAAGGAAGATAATATAAGATAAGATAATATAATATAGTATAAGATAAGATAAGATAAAATAAGATAGTTTAAGATAAGATAAGATAAGATGTCAATTTATTACAAAAAGTGTTTGATCTGTATATCTTCTTATTATAATGGTTATGTAATTTCATTTCAAGAGTGTTGCTTCATATGAGATTAATGTTAGCCACTATTGAATCTATGATTTCTTTTGAAAAATACTTTTATCAAATCATTTAATTTTCAACAAGTCATGATAATGTGAATTTATTTCAAAAATTGTTTGGCATTTGGGAGTATAATATAAGATTATTTAACTAGTAATTTGTTTTCAAGAATGTTTCCTTCAGACTATTTGTTAGCAAATATTATGTGAACTGTTAAAAAAAATCTTCTTTCAGATCAGTTAATTCTTAACAGGTAGTGATAATATGAATTTATTTCAAAATTTGTTTGGCATTTGTAATAGTTTAACTAATAATTTGTTTTAAAAAATGTTTGCTTCATTCCAGACAGAGTAATTGCTAGCAAATAAACAATATATGAACTGTTTTGAAAAATTTTTCAAGAAGTACTGTATATGCGAATTTATTTCAAAATGTGTTTACTTTTATATCAGTTCAACTAGTAATGGATATGTATTTTGTTTTCAATGCTATTTCCTTCATATCAGATTATTAGTCTGCAAGTATTGAATATGTGAATTGTTTTCAAATTTTTTTTTCAATTCATTGAATGTGTGATCAACTATTGAATATATGTGCACTCACTTCACAAATTTTTGCTGTCTCTATCGTTTTCACTACTAATAGCTATGCAATTATTTTTCAAGACTGTTTACTTGATATCAGATTATGTGTTATCAAATGTCGAACATGAAAACTGTGTTCCAAAACCGGTAATTTGCATTCAGATCAGTTCATTTGTAAACAACCACAAAATGGTGAATTTATTTAAAATAATTTTAATGTTCCCATCGTGTTCATCGGAATGATGCCTATATAATTTATTACCAAGATTGCCTGCTTTGACACTACATTATTTGTGAACACGTACTGAAGAAATATATGAACATAATAACGGAAATTAAAATAGGAAACAGAATTGAAATTGTACTCAACAGAGACATAGACTTCACAATATATACAACGGTGAAATATTAAACAGTCGATAATTTCTTTACTTACACCGTAGCCAAAGAAACTTAATACTTTGATATTGCAACACCAGAATGAAGGATTGAATCGTAATTTCTAAAATAACAAATTTTACTATTGTCTGCATATCCAACAACTGTTATGCTACAACAAAGTAGGAATTTTAGATCCAAAAACAGACTTCAGAATACTCGTTTTTGAGAATTTGCATCATTTCAGTTATTTAAGAAAGTTACAACATCTGAAACTGGAAAATCGTTCGAATTTTTATGTGTGCAATCAAAAATTACGATTCTTCTGCTATAATACAAAACTCACAAGACTTTATCAAACGTGCAACAAAACCGAAGTGGGACTAAACTGCAATGATGTGTAACAAAAAAGTGACATAAAATAGAGGACAAGTGACTTCTGGATGGAAGATAGTCGTAAAACAACAAGACAAGCAGTCGCCATAGGCTATTCATATTGCCAAATAGCGAGAACTGCATGGAAAGAGATCTCCATCGCCTCAATATGACGGACTGTGAAAATAACTCCTGACATTTTTATGATGAAGACGATATTGTATTGTGCGATGATCTGAATCAGTAACAAGAACAATCGTGAAAAGTGACAACAGAATGTAATAGGAAATGCCACAGAACATGAAGCATACTTTAAAAGGAAACGAAAATATCATGTTTGAAATGTAGGAGAAATTATTACGGTAGTAAAAATGTACACTTTTAGGGCAGACGGAACAATTCTGTAAAATTATATATTATATAAATGTAATAATTGCCAGTATTTGAAGGAAAGCGTCCACACCGGTGGAGTAACGGTTAGTGCGTCAGGTGGCCCGGGTTCGATTGCCGGTCGGCGCAAGTTACCTGATTGAGGTTTTTTCCGGGGTTTTCCCTCAAGCGAATATGATCAAATGCTGGGTAATTTTCAATGCTGGACTCCGGACTCATTTCACCGGTATTATCACCTTCTTCTCATTCAGATGCGCACTTAGCACACCCTGTGTAGCCTGGCTATCAGAGCAAATAAAGATATTCAGGCCTTTGCATCATCTATTTAGATTTTCCGAAGCGCAAAGTGGCGGCTCGTGACGTAGAAGGATCGTTACGCAGTGTTAGGTCGACTTCTAATTTTATAACAAAAAACATATATAGGCCTATGTATATTAAATACCGGTATATTTAAAATACGTGACATTGATGGTGATGACAATAATAATAATAATAATAATAATAATAATAATAATAATAATAATAATAATAATAATATAAATTAACGGTAATAAATAATTATACCAATATTTTGAAGACAAGTTGAATCCTTCTGTTCATGACATCGAATATATCAGTAACATCGTTGTGGAGAGGCTGATTTTTTTTTATAATTTTTTGCACATTTTGTTTCTGCATAGAAATATTTGCGATTGACGAGTCTTTGTTGTGACATGCAACTATGAAAATAGTTTTTAATGTGAATCATGTAAGAAACACTTCTTTACGCGGACAAATTTGTTTATAAAGAGCCCAAATCCCTAAAGCACAATGATTTTATGAACAAATATTACTCTTAATTATTTAAAATAGTCTTAATAATTAATGCAATAACTAAGAACAGTAGAGAAAATAATTAATGCACACAACGCGATCTTTATGCACACCCGCTCACGAGACCGCGGAAAATTTAACTTTGTATATAGGCTACAGTAGTACCCACAACGCTAACACCATAACCGTTTTTTTTTCAATTCCTCTTACATTATATTTCCACTTTTCTCAAGACTCGTGCTTGCTTCTTTAGCAAAACAGTTTAAAAAGTACAAATATATTTATTTATTATAACTTATCTATGAGCGATTCATCCATCGTACCGAAAGTTGTCTTACATTTTTGCTATCGTATATACATCTAGACCTATATGCAGCGTCCTACAAAAGAAAAAAAAAATGTATAGTCTACGACAGACAAAAAGAATGACATCAAGCATTTCTTCATATATATTTCGTTGCACTGACATGCATTGATTGATTATATTGTACTGGAGTATCTTAATAATCTAACTTTTATAAGTTGAGAAAAGATATGAATTGGAAACCTAAATGTTGATTCAAGTGGAAGAGAATGAAGATTATTTGAAATTGACAAAGAATAACGCACTGCCCATATATGGAAGGGAGGTTGGGTTGGGCAGGGCGGAACTCGACATGCAGCCACCTCCTCGTGGTGAGTTCTGGGTTGTTTCAGTTCATAGAAAATGAAACAAGCAAAGAGCTGCATCTCAACTGTAAAAGGTGGTAAGAAAATGTGTAGAGTGTTCAATAACTGTAACTTCACACACTAAATCCTTAAGGTAGAAGGAACAGAATATTCCTTCGCCATTTGTTCTTTTTATTTAATAAGAAATCGATTTTCTTGGTGTCATCTTCGATAAGGATCTTAGTTGGTAATTTTAACAATGATGTTCTTTGTAATGGTCGGCCTGGTTGGCGAGTTGGTATATGTTATGATATATTTATTTGTCAGTCAACTTTACAATTCACAGTTATGGTGGGCCTTCACATTTCTATTTTTCGATCCACCATCCCTTTAATACATACAACTCTTTTCTATTAGTGTATTCTTTGCCGAGAATTTCTTGATTACTTTCTAATGTTCTGTTAAGATTGAATTACTATATGTCCTTCCGTCTATATCCTCTTCTTTTCTCTCCCTTCTACCTAGACTCTCTCCCTTCCATTTCTCGCTCACCTATTAAATATTGGATATTCCTTCCTTAATAATTTGCGTTATTTATTTATTTTCTTCTCTACCCTCAAATCCAACTACTCTTAATCATTGTTTTCCAGCTATTTTCTCCTACATTACTTGCTGACTTTTTCGTTTACTCTATTTTACAACACTTACACCACTTTTTTTTCCTACCGTCTGTTTATTTACGTATTGATCCCTTTCTCTTCGCTTCACTCCTAAGTTTCCTATTTTATTCCTCTTTCCATATATTTATTTCTATAATACTCCTACAGTTATAGTACCCCTCATACTACTCTCAACCCATAACATTGAAAAACAACAAATATCTAATTCACTTAATTACACTTGCAATTTCTCTCTCATTCCACTTCACATTTGTTCAGATATTTTTTTTTCACTTTAATTCTCTTGTATTCACTGTTTGATAGTCTCTTATTACACTCTTACACTATCTTCTTACACTTAACACTTTTTTCTCTGTTCCTTTTCTTACACTTTTGCCACCCCTAACTTTCTTGCACTCACTTTTTAACACTCTTTTTCTTCGCTAATAACCTCTCCAAGGCCCTATCTATTCTGTCCTCACAATCACTAATATCTGGTAGTCGCTTCATTCCTTCACTCGTTCTTCACATGTCTTCTCTTGCATTTCCTCCATTAGTCTTGTCTATGCTCCTGACCTCAGACACTTCCAGCTGTTTCCTTAATCCTTCGTCCGCAGTATTTTGTATCTGCCTCACGTTTTGTTTTCCTCCTTGGTTTATTCTGGTCAGCTGTTTCGTACTCGAAGTAGGCGTCAGATATCGACATTGTACATCTCTCGTTTCATTGACATTGAAGTTTTGTGTCATTTGCATTTTTCCATTCTTCCTAGCGTGCTGCCTTGACGTACGCATATTTTAACGTTCATTGAACCTCCGTTTCACTGCTCCTTGATTCACCTGGCTTTGCTCGATTTCAGTCCAAAACTCTGGTTTGTCACAATTCTTTTCACAGTATTCGAGAACGTACACTTTATCATTGATTTTCAATTTATCATCGATCATGATCGCAAAATGTCCTTTACTTCTCGCTGTTTTCAGATATGGTAACAATAATTTTCTTCTTCTTCTTACTTCGTAACTAAGATCATTTACAAAGCTAAATTTTGTTCCCCTCGCATTTTTCACTCTGTTCATAATCATTTCTTTTGTCCTTAAATTTTGAAATTTCAGCAAAATTGGCCGAAATTTTCCCTTCCCCACTCTATAAACTTCTTCTATATGGCCATCTATATCTACTTCGAAAAGCTCCCAACACACTCGCCGGACTGCAGTGTAAGTTTCCTCTCCACACTCTCTTTCGTCCTCATTTATACCGAAAATTAACAAATTCTTCTTCCTCTGGCTATTTTCTAAATCACTAATCTTCTTTTCCAACTGCCTATTTAACTGGTGAAGCTCTTCAATTCTTTTGTTGTTATTCTCCATGTTTGTCTTCAAATTTGTGATTGTCTGACTGAAATCTTGTAGCTGTAGTTTTATTTCCTGATTAATTTTTATGAATCCTAACTTCATTTCTTCTTTAATTAACTCTCTCAACTCTTCGTTCTTCACACTCTTTGGCCCCGGATTCACTTCAATTCCTCCCATTATTAATATCATCACTATGACTGCTCCAATCGCCCATTTTAGTTCTTTCTTCTTCCCACTCTCCCATCTTCTCTCTTCTTTAACTCTTCTTATGCTAAACATTCCAATTCTTGATCTATACACATATAAATCCACACCCATTTTACTTTCGTCTACTGCTGTTCCTGTTGCCCGACGACCCTTTTTACCCTAGCTTAGAGCATGGCTCTCTCTATGTTGATTCTGCAATTCCTCGCACGACAGTACGTCCACACGGCTTGAAATCTAGTTGCTGACTGGGAGTTGGCATAGCGCTGGCCTTCTATGCCCAAGGCTGCGGGTTCGATCGCGGGCCAGGTCGATGGCATTTAAGTGTGCCTAAATGCGACAGGCTCATGTCAGTAGATTTTCTGGCATGTAAAAGAACTCCTGCGAGACAAAATTCCGGCACATCCGGCGACGCTGATATAACCTCTGCATTTGCGAGCGTCGTTAAATAAAACATAACATTTAACATCTTTGTAGTGCTTTAGACTTAGGCAAAGGGGGGCAAAGGCTAATTAGGATTTCCCGGTCTCTGATCGGGTCAAAAACCCTGATGGAACTGATATTTAACCCTTGCGGTGAATTTCGGTGAAGTCCGGAGGGTCTAATTAGTCAAATCCACTCTCCTCACCTCCACGCCGGGGCCCCCTGGGATCTTTTAAGATGCGAAAGAGAGAGTGGTGTGCGGAAAGCAATGGGAGGCTTCCGCATTCATCCATCTATCCCAAGAAGAATGTATCGAATAAAATTGCATGATGAGTCTTTCCCTGGTAAAAAACTCCGGACGTAAACTATCCCCCCAATCGGATGTCCGGGTGGGGGATACTGGGGAAGGACCCGTCATGACGTACAACAACGGACAGCAACAAGGAGGATCGACGACGAATGCCAGTACCTCTGGGCTACGAGGTAAGATGGAAAACTTGAAGCAATGAGAAGAAACAGAGTGGATGTGATGGGAATATCGGAAAGGACGTAGGAAAATAGTAGAGAGTTAATGAGTGATGATTAGGGCTGGAAATTGATAAAATATATTTTTTTCTGAGATCACAGACAATGCAGGATACCCAATATAAACTCGTTTCATTTTAACACGAACCAATATAGTCTATGTTAGTTTTATTTTACATTTATTTGCATTTTTTTGCCTTGTATTGTTTAACGGTCATTTTTAGTAAATGTTATTAACAAGTACGCTGGTCAGATTAGTTTACGAGCAGAGTATCATTGAGATTAAGTTTTAGAGAACATTTTTTTCACATCCGTTTTCGTATCATTTTTATTTTGTTTAAAGAAGACAAACTATCTCCCAAGTAATGGTTCGTTTTACTTATGATAAACCTGAAATTTTAAGCTTCATGTTGCTGTGAAAAATCCAATTAACACACTTTACTTAATTCAAACATAGTATAACTAAATGAAACATTATTAACAGAATTCTGGAGTAATTTCAACGATCTTTTGCTTTCTCACAGCAACATATTGCTTTAAAATGTAGTTTCCTCAAAACTTTAAACTTTCAGTAGTTTCTTTCTCAAATAGGTCCTTTATATCATTTATACAACAAATCCACTTTGTTCGTATTTTCTCAAGTGCATTTCAGAACAGAAACGACAACACTCGAAACAGAACGAATTTCAGTAAGTCCCTTAGCGATAGCTTGTGTATCTATGCTCTATGTCTCTGAGCATGCGCAGTTTATTGTATCTGGAAATTAGAATAATCAAGGGCCTATTACTTTTTTTTTTATAGAAACAGCAGTGAAGAAGAAGGAGAAAACTGACGCATCAACACAGGTGCCCGAAGTAATGATGACCACCAAACCCGGGACGCAGACAATACCAACTACTGCTCCTAAAGGTAAGTTAGCCTATTGTTCACATCAGTGCCGCGTAGTAATATTTCAAAGTAGGGAAGCAGTATCTAAATACAATGATTTTACTTACTTACTGGATTTTAAGTAACCCGCAGGTTTATTGCCGTCCTGACATAAGCCCGCCATCGGCCCCTATCCTGAGCAAGATTAATCCAGTCTCTATTATCATATCCCACCTCCTTCAAATCCATTTTAATATTATCCTCCCATCTACGTCTCGGCCCCCCAAAGGTGTTTTTCCCTCCGGCCTCCCAACTAACACTCTATATGCATTTCTGGATTCGCCCATATGTGCTACATGCCCTGCCCATCTCAAACGTCTGAATTTAATGTTCCTAATTATGTCAGGTGAAGAATACAATGCGTGCAGTTCTGTGTTGTGTAACTTTCTCCATTCTCCTGTAACTTCATCCCTCTTAGCACCAAATATTTTCCTAAGAACCTTATTCTCAAATACCCTTAACCTATGTTGCTCTCTCAAAGTGAGAGTCCAAGTTTCACAACCATAAAGAACAACCGGTAATATAACTGTTTATAAATACTAACTTTCAGATTTTTTGACTGCAGACTGGATGATAAAAGCTTCTCAACCGAATAATAACAGGCATTTTCCATATTTATTCTGTGTTTAATTTCTTCACCAGTATAATTTATATTCGTTACTGTTGCTCCCAGGAATTTCAATTTTCCACCTATTCAAAGGATAAATTTCCAATTTTTATACTTCCATTTCGTATAATATTCTAGTTACGAGACATAACCATATAGCCTACTTTGTCATTTCGGGATTTACTTCCAGACCTATCTCTTTACTTCCTTTAAGTAACATTCCCGTATTTTTCCTAATCGTTTGTGGATTTTCGCCTAACATATTCACGTCATCCGCATAGACAAGCAGCTGATGTCACCCGTTCAATTCCAAACCCTCTCTGTTATCCTGGACTTTCCTAATGGCATACTCTAGAGCAGTGGTCGTCAGCATTCGCTGAAATGGGTAGAGGGTAAGGAACTCTGCTCCGTCGTGCAGAAGGGATAGAGAGACAGCATACCCGCCAGCAGCGACGATTGCACGCTAGGGCTGTGTCTTGTCCGCGGGTAAGCGACGCTAGCCCGAGCGTGCAGTGTTTTGATGACCGCTGCTCTAGAGCAAAGTTAAAAATTAAAGGTGATAGTACATCTCCTTGAAATTCAATTAACACATTTTGCTTAATTGAAACTTATAATATAGCTATATGAAATATTAACAGAATTCTGGAGTAATTTCAACGATCCTTTGGTTTCTCACAGCAACATATAGCTTTAAAATGTAGTTCCCTCAAAACTTTAAATTGTCAGTTGTTTCCTTCTCAAATGGGTCATTTATATCACTTATTCAACAAATCCATTTTCTTCGTATTTTCTCTACTGCATTTCAGAACGATATAATACAGCACTCGAAACAGAACGAATTTCAGTAGGCCTAAGTCCCTTAGCGATAGTTTGTGATCTATGCCCTATGTCTCTGACCATGCGCAGTTTAATGTATCTGGAAATTAGAATATTCAAGGGCCTATTACTTTTTTCTTATACAAACAGCTGTGAGGAAGGGGAAGAGGGATGCGGCAACACAGCTGCCCGAGGTGATGATGACGACCAACGCAGGGACGCAGACAACACCAACTACTGCTCCTGCAGGTAAGTTATTGTTCACAACAGTGCCGCGTAGTAATATTTCAAAGTAGGAAAGCAGTAACTAAATGCATAAATATTTACTTACATACTTACTGGCTTTTAAGGAACTCGGAGGTTCATTGCCGCCCTCACATAAGCCCGCCATCGGTCCCTGTCCTGAGCAAGATTAATCCAGTCTCTATCATATCTCACATCCTTCAAATCCTTTTAATATTATCCTCCCATCTACGTCTCGGCGTCCCCAAAGGTCTTTTTCCCTCCGGCCTCCCAACTAACACTCTATATGCATTTCTGGATTCGCCCATATGTGCTACATGCGCTGCCCATCTCAAAGGTCTGGATTTCATGTTCTTAATTATGTCAGGTGAAGAATACAATGCGTGCAGTTCTGTGTTATGTAACTTTCTCCATTCTCCTGTAACTTCATCCCTCTTAGCACCAAATATTTTCCTAAGCATCTTATTCTCAATCACCCTTAACCTATGCTCCTTTCTCAAAGTGAGAGTCCAAGTTTCACAACCATAAAGAAGAACCGGTAATATAACTGTTTTATAAATTCTAACTTTCAGGTTTTTGGACAGCAGACTGGATGATAAGAGCTTCTCACCCGAATAATAACACGCATTTCCCATATTTATTCTGCGTTTAAATTCCTCCCGAGTGTCATTTATATTTGTTACTGTTGCTCCAAGATATTTGAATTTTTCCACCTCTTCGAAGGATAAATCTCCAATTTTTATATTTCCATTTCGTACAATATTCTGGTCACGAGACATAATCATATACAAGAATCTATTCTGCGCTTCTAGTGTTCAATTAAATTGACATTTGGACATTATAAACATACTTAGCAGAAGGAAAAAACACAATTATTGTCAGTGTTTATATTTGACAGTAATTGTAACACAAGAAACAACAGACTTACTTAGTTACAATTCACAATGCAGTCGTTTGTAAAGAAGAATTTATTTACATGATTTATATACAGTATTTGAAGAAAATATAAATATTGCAGTAATTTCGAAACATCAAAAACGAACACAAAATATTTCATCTTACGTAGCAGGTACTGATTATTTCAAGGTAATACTCTTTCATTGTTCCTCAAGCATTATTGGGACCATTGGTGCACAAATGCTAAGAAAGAAAATATTTTACTCCCAATTACATGCAATAGGACATTTTGTTTATGTCAGGTTTAAAGATTTATTAACGTAAGTATATTAGATAATATAGTAATGTGAGGTGGAAAATTCGCCATTATGTATTATTTATCCAGAAAAAATTTCCGCCTTACAAATAGTTGCTTTCTTCCTTCCCTTACAACCTCAAGAGCCTGACATGTATTACTCACTATATTCTCATCACTTATCAGCTTATCAAATAAAAGTTATAAGTCGTCTAATCATTGATGGCTGTGTTAGTACAGACTCCAAAACAACATCATTTTCATGTTTGTCTTGCCGTGAGAGTACTAATTAAGAAATAAGAGCAGGCGAATATCATATTTTGAGAACTTTATTAATATGATTTAAATTCTCATATCACTATTAGGTCTACATGATATGATGAAAGCCTTTCATTTTAAAATAATTACTATTGGCTGAGGAAAACATCATAACAGTTACGTTATATGATTCGTGATTTCTCTTCTTCGTTATATCTGTGGACTCCTCACTTTATTTTCCATAACGCACTCACAATCACAGCTCAATGAGACCCGTACTGATCTGTGTTACTGAAACAAAAGCTGATCTGCTGATCTGCTACTACAGGTACTGGACAGCCCTGTCGCAGACCAGTGCAAAAATGTGCAGGGTTTTGACATGCCTGCTCTAGAGCAAAGTTAAAAAGTAAAGGTGATAGCGCATCTCTTTGAAATCCATTTAAGACATTTTAATTAATTTAAACTTATAGTATAGCTATATGAAACATTATTAACAGAATTCTGGAGTAATTTCAACGATCCTTTGGTTTCTCACAGCAACATATTGCTATAAAATGTAGTTTCCTCAAAACTTTAAATCTTCAGTTCTGTCCTTCTCAACTGGGTCGTTTATATCACTTATATAACAAATCCAATTTCTTCGTATTTTCTCAAGTGCATTTCAGAACGGTATACGACAACACTCGAAATAGAACGAATTTCAATAAGTCCCTTAGCGATAGCTTGTGACCTATGCTTTATATCTCTAAGTATGCGCAGTTTATTGTATCTGGAAATTAGAATATTCAAGGTCCTATTACTTTTTTTTTCTCACAGAAACAGCAGTGACGAAGAAGAAGACGGACGCAGCAACACAGGTAACCAAGATGATCGAAAAGAACCATGCAGTGACGCAGACCATATCCTCTACTACGACAACACCATCTACTCAGGCTCCTCCTGCAGGTAAGTTATTGTTCACAACAGTGCCGCGTAGTAATATTTCAAAGTAGGAAAGCAGTAACTAAATACAATGAACATTTAGAAAAAAAATTAACTACTCATCTATAATTTACAATGCAGAATGACCTTCCCGTTTAGATTGTGAAACTCGTCTATGACGACATCGTAAAATCGAAATTGTTGGGACAGTTCCTTAATAAAAGGTTTTTCATTTCCAAAACTGCCGACCGTGACATTCGCTCTTCGCGTATAGAGTTTCTCACAAATGTCTTTATCCTCTTGCGAATAGGGAGGAAGTATAGTCCGTAACTCAGGAGAAGACGAGCGGAAAGAATGTGACCTTCTTGACTATCGCTGTTGATTATTATAAACATCGCTCAGATAAGCATCCCAGTAGACAGGTACAGGAAACATGAGTAACAATGCGTATGGAAATTAAAGCTAAGTTGAACAGAAGAAGATCTAATGTTTCCGCTTACTGCAGTACAAATATTGCACGTGTTGTCGTACGTTATCTGTTCACATCCTTCCTCCTCAGTCCGCTCTCGTCTTCTCCTGAGTCACCGATAGTAGTTGTAGGAATTGTTAGTAGTTCACAAACAACTGCAGAGTAGGCCACCTCTAGTTCAGTTTTCTTTAAATTTCAACAACTCACTCACGCAACCAAAGATGTTATTGTTGTTGATGTTGTTGTTTTCTAATGCCAGGCGTTTGACAATAAAGTCATTTGACCTCTTGCACTCCAATATTTTTCAAAGATATTATCATGGCCAGCCACTGAAGCACAGAGTGAAAATGGCAAGTTGTAGCCGATTTAAGTGAACACCATATTTTAACGTTTTGGTGGCTACTTCATTCACACACAACCCCCAGAATGTCTGGAGGACAACACCTGCTGTTGGTTGACGAGTCCATTGGACCTAGCTGGGAGATCTTGTTGATCACCAACTTTCCCTCCTTTAGCCACTGGAGGATGATTTTAGTGCCATAGCAGGTCAGCACTAGGAACAGAAAAGTAGAAAGAGGAGGAAGGAAAATGAAATGAACCCCTAGACTTCGAATGCTCTAATGCCGTCAGGGTCGAAGAAAGTAAGAGTTCAGTCAGAGGACTGGATAGGAAAGGGTAATGAGGGAATTAGGTATTGGATAGAGGAAAATTATACCAAATTCAGTCATTAACTCATCAAACTGACCAGTGCTAATTGATGAGTAATCCCTCCCTTTAGTTCAGCTTGTAAAATTATGCTTACTAACAGCTGCACCACGGGAAGGTAGGGATGGGACATTGGGTATTTGTCCAGGTTGGTTCCTTAAAGCCTTAAATGGGAAGGATTGATGGCTCTCCCCCCTGTATCCGACAGATACCCTTTTGCAGCCACGCAACCAAAGATAATACAATATAATGGATCTTGAAACTTTTAACTTGCTGTCCTGTAAAAACACTAAATCGTGACTTAATAGGTTATTTTACTTATACTATTGATATGCTGTGACATGACATGACATGACATGACATGACACAATATATAGGTATGATATGATATATGATACGATAAGATATGATACTTTTGTAGTGAGTTGTAGCGCTCTTATGTCGATCCAGTGCCCAGATGATGTCTTAGTTTACTCCCATCTTCGTGACGAGACTTAGCATTTTAAATTATACACATAATTTTATTATGCACGAACTGTAAAAATCGGAGATATCCTTCTCGTTTATCATTTATCACCTTTTTGATATCTTCATCCCATATCCCTCATTTTCTCTTTTGCCTAGAATTTTTAGGCCAATATTTTCAAATGCAATCTTTCTTAAAATGTCTGTTAAGGTCTTCCATTCTTCTTCCATGTTATCTAAATTTTGATTTCTTGAAAGTGTTCCTTTATTCTAAACCCCATTTCAGTTTGGTTGATAGGCTTCCCCCTCTACTCAACAGGGAAAGGTGCTACTGTCCATCTTACAAACGTTCGACTAATTAACTTTCTACGTAGTGACAAATTTTATTTCTGAAAGTGTTCACCGGTACTCTAGCCTATATTTTGAAAGCCCACACTAAGCGTTTATATTGAATTTATTGCTGTTTATATTAACAGGCACATTAAAAAGTTATAGTCGGAGGCACCGATTTTGGCAGATGACCTCGATGACATTTCCAGTAGGCGAGCAAATATTGCTTGTGTAAGCTGCGAGAATGAGATGCGATAACATTCTGAGTCGTTCATATTTTCATAACAGCAGCTCATATCAATTATCCTTATTATGAAACACACCACGGTACAGTCCTACTCAAAGAATACCTTTAATAAACGTAAATGACTTCCGTTCGCAATGATTTTACAATACGTCTCCTACATTTTCTAAATTAAATTAATTCTTAATTAAAAGAAAAAAGCATTGCATTGCGCATAAATATATATATATATATATATATATATATATATATATATACATATATATATATATATATATATATATATAATCCTACCCTTACCAGATCAATATACAAGATTTGTCCAGTAATAATCTAGGGATCTTATATTGGTGGTGCGACAATTCAAGTTAATAAAATCACGATTCTTCTTAATAATCAAAATATAATTTGGTTAACTGGGTAAAATTGCATGCTGCGGACGTTAGATTTATATAAGAGTATAATAAATAGGATTGTAATGGATATTACAAGGGCAATAATTTCTTCACGCGCACATTGTGAATAGAACAGAGAAGAAAGCATTTTAAAATATTCGAAATCGTACAAAATATCGGAGAAACCAATTTTCCCTGCACAAATTGCACCAATTGAAAAATATAATTACCATTCACAATAAATACTGTATTTTATGGATTCTAAAAAGTTGTTTATTAATCTAGAGGTATTGGCTGATGACTATACTAAATTCCAGCACAACATTCATTCAGAATATGTAGAAATTACACTTTGGATTTTACTAAATGTATAGGCCTACTATCGAAAGGTGTTACATACCCCCTTAAATGCTGTAGATGTGCTACCTGTGCGATATCCGATGTTTAATTTATTAAAATATAATTCATAGTGCTGAAACTGCCATATTGAATTCGCACAAATTTTATTATTCGTAATTTTCGTCTCGAAAACCCCTAAGATATCTATTTAATTTTTCACCCATTTTTGTCCCACTCCACCACTTTAGGGACAAAGTCGGACTAAATAATACCTTATACGTATTCTGTGAACGCAAAGATCCCCAGATATCGACTTTCATCGAGATCGGATGACATGAGATTTCTCACTCCCTTCTCCCTTTTCATCAGTACCTTAGGATATGGTATTTAAGAAATCTAAGAATGTTTAACCAATATTGTAGAGAGCAATCTTGATTTTACATTTTACGTCTGTAGTTAAATATAGTTTAGTGAATTTTTAAAATCGTCGACTTCTTTCTCTCTCGTCTCTGCTCGGAAGTTAAAAAAAAAAAAAAAACCTAAAGTTATTTCAAGGGAATAGCCTACATGAAATTGAATTTTTTACTTTCCTTATACATTTTAGAAACAATTTTGAGAGATGATGAGATGAATAGTCTAACCCAATTTTATGAGTGAATCTTTGCACGTCTGCTGGTTAAAAAAAAAATAAATCGGTATAATTATTTTGATCATTACTGCTTCCCATTTTCCATCCCTTAATGTTCGTATTTCGTAAAACTCAGTCTTATCTATTGACTAAGGATTAACATATTTCCATATACCGGTACATATATATTTCCATATTATAACAGATTATATTTCCATTTCGTACAATATTCTGGTCACGAGACATAATCATATACTTTGTCTTTTCGGGATTTACTACCAAACCTATCGCTTTATTTGCTTCAAGTAAAATTTCCGTGTTTTCCCTAATCGTTTGTGGAGTTTTTCCTAACAAAAAAAAAAAAAAGATGTTATGGTTTATTTAACGACGCTCGCAACTGCAGAGGTTATATCAGCGTCGCCGGATGTGCCGGAATTTTGTCCCGCAGGAGTTCTTTTACATGCCAGTAAATCTACTGACATGAGCCTGTCGGATTTAAGCACACTTAAATGCCATCGACCTAGCCCAGGATCGAACCCGCAACCTTGGGCATAGAAGGCCAGCGCTATACCAACTCGCCAACCAGGTCGACTTTTCCTAACATATTCACGTTATCCGCATAGACAAAAAGCTGATGTAACCCGTTCAATTCCAAACCCTCTCTGTTATCCTGAACTTTCCTAATAGCATATTCTAGAGCGAAGTTAAAAAGTAAAGGTGATAGTGCATCTCCTTGCTTTAGCCCGCAGTGAATTGGAAAAGCATCAGATAGAAACTGGCCTATAAGGACTCTGCTGTAAGTTTCATTGAGACAAATTTTAATTAATCGAACAAGTTTCTTGGGAATACCAAAGACACATATAGACTACTGTAATATTTGTTAGGTTTTGGAGGTGACTGTCCAGAGTGCATAAATACTCGGACGTGCATGTTTACTCTTAAGTCCTACCCATTCCACTGCGACAGAGATAACAGCCGATCTTGCAGCGGTGAGGAACTCGCTCTCCAGTTCACATTAAGAAAATCCATCTGCCAAAATCCCTGGTGCGAACTATACTGACAACAGAAGATAAATGTTTTCTCCACCGCTAGTTGCTAATCTACAGCATACACATTGGGAAAATCTGCACTGTGTCGCTTCCCCTGACTTCATAACACAAACTAACATTCCTTAACCTAATTAATTATTAGTTGAAAATATTGTAAGAACGATACTAAAATATACTGTAACAAGTAATTGTCAAATAACTGTGACACTGTATTTTATATGAACTTATGTACTATATTTAATGTTTTATTTGCTAGTGTGTACAGCTTGAGGGGTGCAAGTATAAGAGGTAACAGCTACCAGTCTGTCACTGACGGACTCAGGGCAAGTAGAAGGGGAAAGAAATGCCTTCGCATCCTCTCAACTTGTATGAAATGTCGTTTACATTCATAAAACCATTGAATACTACTATCTCTCAATGGATCTACTTTAAAAATGAGCTTATTATTTTCTTGCTTGGAATTTTTATTGTTTCTTGTATGCCATGGTGATGTTATTATAATAGGGGATACGACTAAATAAAGATCCGTCTCTAATTCGTTTACTCCTAAGTGTTTAATAAACACAACTGAATGCTTTGTTAACGTGAAGACATTCGTGGTATACGAGTAGCTTCTAGCCACATAACTTATCCTTTTCAGTTGGAAATTTGAGAACTGTAACATAACACTCATTTATAGCACTCTGGTAATTGCTGGTACACATAGACATACAACATTTAGGAGCCATCTGTAAATAAAAGAATATGGATAAATTAACTTCATTTGTAATTAAAGTCAAAACTTTCTTTATTTCAGCTCCCTGAATTTATTTTTCTTTGAGGTTATAACTATATTAGAAGTAACCGTAGATATGTGCTTCATGTTTTGATTTCTTTTCAGACTTTATTTTTATAATTCACTTACTGTTAACAGTTTGCTGACGTACATGTTGTCATGCTATTGTCCATCCGAGTGGTTGTCACATGGTCGTCAAAACGGGGGAAATCACATGACATTTACTTACTTACTTACTAGGACCTTTTTTTTTAAATTACTTTAAGTAGCTGTATAATGCTGCGCAAACTTCCAGTCCCGTACAGAAAATATTTGCAGAGAAGAGCCTAACAACTCAGGCACTAGCCCTTTCAGAGAGGACAGGAGAAACGAGTGGTGCAAACCGGGATGCAACATAACCATTCGGCCGGACAGTATAGTGAGGGTCACATAAGAACAGTTCCTAAACAGCAAATATTGCCGTCTTGTCAGTGTTGCCAACTGTTATCAGATATCACACGATCCTACGTACTAAATTACTTATGTACTTACCATACTTTATGTTGGAAGGTTATTCTAAATAATACAATAGGCTATTTTGTAACATATTTTCATAGGCAACCTATATGGGAAGTATTTTGCCTGGCAAATACGAAATTCATTAGTTTGCCTAAACAATTGGCTCACGAGACCTAACCTAAAAATATATTTTGTTTGACCACGTGAAAATTATTAGTACTAACTTCGAAAACTTACTTGACTATAATCTTGAATTATAACCAAAACGCAACACATAAAATAACTAATATGTATTAATATTAATACTGATATTAATTAATTATTAGTATGTTCAAATTTCACTAGCTTCCAGTAACCGACTCAGAAATCTAGCACAATTTTAATTCCATCGAACTCCAGTACAGAGAAATATTGTAGATAGTTGTCTCAGCTGCCAACATACCAGTTACAAAATCACTATCATTTGTAGTATTTGTTAGTATCGAAATTCGAAACGAAGTTGGCAAAAGAAAATTCAACCTCCAAACTAGAAAATCACCATAATTCACTAGCATATGTAGTAATGGGGGGAAAATGGTTAGGTTTCACCCTTAGGGTTTGAAGTAAGCTGGTCCGGACTATACCTATTTATCCTTTTCATAGTTAGCAAACAGTGTATTATGAAGGTTTCAACTCAGAATTACATTGTCTTCTAGCTGAACAAGAAACAACATCCAGTGAATTTCCTGAGACAACGGCTACCGCACACACTGAAGAGGACAACGAGAACAACGAGTATGACCCTTTGGCGACATTCAACAGAAACGTCAGAGCATGGGTGCTGAAAATGAGAGCGATTAATGAGTTGGAGCAAAGACAACGTTATCAAATAGAAGGTAAGTAGCTAATTGTTTATATCCTGAAGTAGTGGCGCTTTCAGCTATGCACAAGTTCAGGAGATTTGAATTATTATTGGTACAAGTATGGCTCGGAAATTATAAACTAAGAGCTTACAATGGTTTGGACACCTTAAAAGAATGGACAGGGCAAGTCTGTCAATGAGAATATTAAATTTAAAAGTGACAGTATACTCCATTTTATTTCAAGGAGTGCAGTTCGGTGGCTCCCACTTACAGATTTATGACTTCCTACACAAACACCTCTGACAATTCCATCCTGTCCTCTCGTCCTAACATTGCACAGATGCCAAAATCCTGGTGACCCTCGAAATGAGACAGTGAGACTGACGGGATTCTTGGAATTCGGAAAAGATGCGACAACTCTGCCTCCACGTGGATTTGACGGGAGCCTATCAATTCTTCTGAACGAGGGTTGTGATTGGTTACTAACAAGAGAAGATAAGATTTCCGTCAGCAAGACATTTATTTATGATAGTGGGCAGTAGAAGGTCTGTCGGCAAAGTCCTTCTATGAAACTGCACTCCATGAAATAAAATAAGCTATACCTATTTATCCTCTTCGTAGTTATCAAACAGTGTATTATGAAGATTTCAACTCAGAATTACGTTGTCTTTTAGATGGATATGAAGAAACAACAGAAAGCAGCGGGAGCGACGACTCCGAGGACTACGCGTATGACATATGGAGGTTCCACGCCCATCACCATACATCCTTCGAAGACGGCCTAAATGATACATGGGAAGGTACAGTAGCTAATTGTTTATATTCTGAAGTAGTGGCGCTTTCAGCTATGCACAAGTTCAGGACATTTGAACAGCGGCGGATTTTCAGGGTAGGCAAGGGAGGCCGAGCCTCCCCTAATATTTTACCAGAACACAATAAAAAAAGGTAAAGGTATCCCCGTAACATGCCATGAAGGCACTTGGGGGGCATGGAGATAGAGCCCCATGCTTTCCATGACCTCGGCACTAGAATGAGGTGGTGTGGTCGGCACCACGCTCTGACCGCCTTTTACCCCCGGGAAAGACCCGGTACTCAATTTTATAGGAGGCTGAGTGAACCTCGGGGCCGTTCTGAAAGTTTGGCAACGAGAAAAAATCCTGTCACCACCTGGGATCGAACCCAATATGGCAGTAATAATTCCAGCTGAATTAAGATCATAGACAAGTTACAGCAAATGACGAACATGTTTCCTTTTATATTAATTTTATTATTCACTACGACTAAGATGTAAGTTACGTAAAGTCGACCACATTCTGTTGGTGATGCCCGCTCGCTATACTGTACATAGTACAAATAATTCGTACTGAAAAATAACAGATAGCGCTGTAACCTGTATAGTCCAGAGTCCGTGGATATCCAGAGTACCGCAATTGTTTGAGCCCAAATTTTTACCATCTTCTCCCTTTCAAGTCAATAATTTCTGAATTTAATCCTATTTGCTATTTGCAAGAATGACATAATATATTTCTGAAGTTCTAAATTCATTCTTGAGACAAGATTGCATTGTCTGGCTCGATTGGAAAATACAAAGACCGTAGAAACTAGAAACCCTATTAAGGTTAGACTGATGTGAAATTTCAATTTTCTAAACTATTCTAGGTAGATCTATGAAATTTTGTACTTTTTTATTTTAAATTTTAAATTGTGTAAATTAAGGTTTTCAAAAATTACTACATTTTGTCCAGAATTTTTGTCTAGATACGTGCCAGACCTTCAAAAACAAAACTTACTATACAATTTTCCTTTTTATTTTACTAAAAAAATAATTAAAAATATTTGACGCACTGAAGTGTAAAAAACAGAAAAAAAATAAACTCTAGCGTAAAAGAATTAGTATTAAAAATATCTCTTATTTATATTCTGGCTTATATATATATATATATATATATATATATATATATATATATATAATCACTTGACGATATGTGTCAGAGGAAGAACAATTGTTTGTATGCATCTTAAGTCTGATTAGTGGAATATGTAGCTAATCGGCGAAGTATGCATTGGAGGGAGAAAGGAACTGGCCACCCTACCCCATTATCTCCTGGCCTAGTTGTCTCATGAGTGATGCCTTTTTGGTGTTACTTATGAAGTTCAAACCTGTCTTCGGACAGTTGACTAAACAACAACAAGAAATATGAGTGTTGGGTATAATCCTGATGGTAAATTTTGTTAAAAACATATTCAAAAACATTTACAAAAAATCATGCATGTAGTCAAAATCTGTAGAAAGAGTAGCATTTATAGCAATGCAAATTACAGAAAATTAAAGTGGAGAAAATTGACTTCAAAGTTTGGGCTGATAATAATGAATCAGGTCTCCGTCTTTTTTATTTTCTAGGCATTTTGAAACTTAGCCTATAGACCTAGCATATTATATGCAGAACTTACCCTTATATACACTACCATTGTGCACACCTAACCTACACTAGTAAATAAAGATGACGACTGAAAAAAAATTTATGTAAACTTATGAAAACGCTATACTAGATAAATATTATTTACAAATCACTATCACTATAGACTGTAGACGGTATTATAACACTAATAATAAAACTGTTAGAAACTTGCAAATATTTCTTGTATCACAAACAAAACCCAAGCATGGAAAACACGTTGTTATGGCTATTAGCCAACGAGTTAGAAAGAGAAGAATCTCTCTCTTTCTAACTCGTTGCTATTAGCAACAAGTGCAATTTTCCTTTAGACAAGAGTTGTGCTCTCCTTTGTAACTGAATATCTTTCAAAGGAAAGCAGCCTTTGAAGTAGGCCTAACATCTGTTGGATTCTACAGTATGAAGAAATATTTCGAGAAGTCGAGAAGATCAATCGGAAATCTAATATAATAAATAATGTACGAAATGCAGCGTAATTCCCAAAATGGTCGCAGAATTCAGAGTGGAGGGCGTGGACGGAGCATTTAAATTAACAGTCAGAGCCCTCAGCCTTTCAAAAATGTGACTCTAAACAGCTGACAGACCGGTCGTATGGCCATGAAAAGGGCATCTTTAGACCACAAACACATTTTTAAAGATGAAAACAAAGAAACGATTTTTTTGACCAAATCTCACATCAGTGTATCCTTTGGGACATTAGTCTATACCGGTACTGAAATTACTAACTTCCATATTTTTAAAGCTAAATTCACAAAATGTTTATCACTAGTATATCTGGTTAATAATAACACATGTACAAAATTTTGTCCGTCTATGGTAAGTGGTTGATATTCACTTATATGATTCTTTATATATATTGGAACAAACATTACTATTGGAATTTTCTGTACAGTGAATGGGTAAATTAGTAGGAATTTTTATGGCTATTGATTTTATTTTTTATTTTATAATAAAAAATTCTAGTAATTTACTGATTAATTTTACAGCAAAACCCTATAGTAAGCTTTGATTCCATGTATGTAAGGATCCATATAAGTGAATGTCAATGATGTCAATTGTAATGCAAGCGACTTTTTATATAAAGCGGTTCAATATTTCAATAAAATATTAATGGAATGCAAATCACTTATCATAGGCGGATGAAATTTTATATATTTGTTACTATTAAGCAGATACACCAGTGATCAAAACTTGGTGAATCTAGCTTCGGAAGTGTGGTAGTTATTGATTCCGCTATTGTAAACTCTCAAAACTAATTTCAGTATAGTGTCCCCTTATATGCGGAAGCCGGAGAGTTTGCACAAGGAATGCAGTTGGAAATGTTTAGATTATTGTTATTTTATTTGCAACATTGTTGTTTTCATTTGTTACTTGTAATTTATTAAGTTCATGTTGTTGTAATACCTATAACTGTGATGTTTATGAAGGAGTGTATTGAACACTTAAATGCGTATTTATGCTATAATAATTATTAAATGGAGTTTTTATACATTGGTATGTTGACTGACAATAATGTTCTAAACTGTAAGAAGATCCTTTAGAAGTTTTCGCCCTTCAAATTAAAAATATCTGAGTTTTACTTTAAATATTCCTATCCCACGCGTGTTGGAAAGGAATAACAATGGCGGCCGACTGGGTGATTGCGCTACTCTGGTATATCCACGGACTCTGTATAGTCGACATCAAGCAGCCAGCAGTGTCTATGTGAGAACGGGAGAGAGGAGTCGGCTACATGACGCTACTCCCCGGTAACCATGACAACATCAGTTCAACCAATAAGATAGCTGGTTAGAAGAGTGTTTAAACTTGACTAGAACGCGCGAAGGGAGCCGATTTGGAGACGTTCTAGCCACCGCTGAGAACTGTACTGCTTAGTCACGGCCAGTTTCGGCTGTATTCGGAAGCTCTCTCTCTCTCTCTCTCTTTCTCTCTTCTTGGTTTTAGAAAATTGAGTAACGTGTTGTTAGTTTTCTCTCCCTGCGTAAAAGTTTTCATTTATGTTGTTAGATTTTCTCTTGTTTGCGGGTGCTCTTGTTATTTTTTCTTTTGTGTTACGAGATGTATTTACTTATACAGTATTTTAAATATATCGAGAGTTTAGAAACAAATGCAGATTTGTCTCTAGCTTCTTGTAGTAGCAGTTATTCAGTATGTTGTGGCCTATTTGATCGGTTTGCGAAGAAAGAGAAACGTCCAGTTAATTTGCTGTAAAATTAGGCTATGTAATAGTAATGAGCAAGACCCGGATTGTTAGGTTCGAATCAATTTTGTTGCTATCTCGTTACTCTCGAAATATTGTTTTTCTTGTTCGTTTTATGTAGCAAAGAATAACATTATTAAATGTAATATGACCTAAAAAGACCTAATTCGTAGGTTAGGACTTAATGTGTCCCAAAGAGTAGCAATCTTTACCAGGCCGTTGTAAAATATTAACAGTATGTTGTTTATATTTATTCTTTTTCCCCCTAAAATCATGTAAATTCCTAAACATAAGATTTAAAATCCTAAAACATAAATCGGAAAACCTAATTTTAATTTCTTAAAATCTATAAATTCTGCGCATGGTAATGAGGACGTCACAGGCCTTATATTTTTATATTCTCATCATTCACGTCTTGGCTTCCTCAACTTTCAAACCCACCGTCTGCTACTGCATTTGAATTATTATTGGTACAAGTACGCCTTGGAAATTAGAAAATAAGAGCTTAAAATGGTTTGGACACCTTAAAAGAATGGACAGGGAAAGTTTTCAAAGAGAATATTAAATTTAAAAGTGAAAGGAAGACGACCAATGGGAAGACCACGGGTAAGATGGATAGATCAAATTCAGAAGAACTTAAACGAACAGGGATACAAGTGGGATGAAATAAACAGGAAAAGGCCACCGGCGTGGCTCAGTCAGTTAAGGGGATTGCCTGCCGGTCTGAAGTTGCGCTCGGGCGCAGGTTCGATCCCCGCTTGGGCTGATTACTTGGTTGGGTTTTCTCCGAGGTTTTCCCCAACCGTAATGTGAATGCCAGGTAATCTATGGCGAATCCTCGGCCTTATCTCGCAAATACCTTCTCGCTATCACCAATCTCATCGACACTAAATAACCTTGTGGTTGATACAGCGTCGTTAAATAACTAAAAAAAAAAATAAAATAAAGAGGAATAAAGCTTGGAAAGATAGAGACGAATGGAGGCATATTTGGAATCGACCTTCGGAAAGGAGGACACGATGACTGGTAGCGAATAGGGTTTTATCCAGTGGTGTCATTCTCACCAGTCCACAGTGGGTCGGATTGCGATTCTAGCCGGAACAAAATCAATTTTCACATGTTCTCATTTTTATGCGTTTCCTACCTCAAATTGTTGCTAATGAATCACAGAATGCTTATCTATGAGAAAGAAGCTTTGACACTAAACATACGGACGTCACACAATGATGTTGACGAGGATTCCACTCCATAACCAGTTTTATTGCTCAGCCACGCTGAAATAGTGTAAGAAGCAAGCTTGTTTTCTGTGATCTGGGAGTGAAACATTTCGTGATTCTGAAATGGAAAATGAAGAACAAGGTTGGTAGATAATTATTATATAAATTTGATGTTCATAATAACTTTGAATTTTTAGAAACGGCATGTTAACGTAACGGCGGGAAATGCGATTTTTTAAAACTATTTATCAAAGTAAACGTTGACTTACAACAGCATAGTCGCACAGAGTCACATTTATTTTTATGTCAGAATGTAGGTTTAAGTGTGCACTTTAAGACTAACCTAGTTTCATTTGCTCCTACTGACCGCTCTGCATGTGGTTAATTTTTTTCAGACTCAGAACCGCTACCGGTGATTTCGCGCCGTGATCTATTTCCAATACTTGCCAATAAAAGTGGCGACTTGGATGAACTATATAGATATGTTTTGAACAAATTATGTATTGAAACATGTGATTCTAATAGTGAGAAGTGCATTCATACTATTTTGATAAATATTCGAAGTTATTTTAACAGACATTGGATGCAGTGTCACCGTAAAAGGATTATTTTCTAAAAAACATTGTTCTTGGCAGGTCAGAGGCAACAACAAAGATATTTTTTAAGCTAGAAAACAGGGGATTATTTCTGGATTTCGCTCTCAATTAGGTCTTCTTATTGACAAACCGAAATCTGGTGGCCCTGGGACACCAAATGATGACATTATACCACGTTGGTTTTTTTTGAAAACCCACAAATTACAGCCAATATAACGGGCATTAGTAAGACCTTATTCACAGATTTTCTGTAATTTTATGCACCATTTCATGTGGATATCCAATGTACAATATATTAAAGCGTTTGAGAACTACACCAATGATGCAGCCCATTTATATGTACAATAGATATATCCATGGTAATACATGCCATCCAGCGTGCATAAAATACTGATACATGGAGGAAAAATTGCAGAAACTGCGATACTTCCTATTGGGATGTTATCTGAAGATGCTCAAGAGGCAAGACACAAACATTTACAAAAGTACAGGTTAGACCACGCTACAAAGTGTACTTGTCAGAGAAACTTAGATGTCGTACACATGTTGTTAGTATCTTTTGATCCCATCATATCCCAGGTCAATCGACATCCAAATACAGTAGAACCACAGTCTACTATATACAGTCGCGAAGCTTGAGGTGTTTTTTTGCAAACCTCGTGATAAAGCGCTCCAAGCGGTTAGCAACTAGAAACAATAGACTGTCCATGATCGACTTTGGACTGTGTCGTATATATATCGAGTGCTAGCTCGTTGCGTATTTCACATTGATGCTTGTGAAATGTTCGTTATTGGTTATAATGAAAATGTTAATGGCTAAAATATAATAATTGGAATCATAATATGGGACAAGGAGGAGACGTTTGTAGTGCTATAAATTGTAGCAACAGTAAGAGAAAGAGGCCACAGTTATCCTTTTTCCGATTTCCGAAAGATTCAGAAAGGTTCCTGGGTTTCCACAAGAATGCTGTGCAGAAACAAAACTGTTAATTTGAAGTTCTTTGTGACTGTTAGAATACATTATATCCTTAAATTTCACAATGAAATGTTTCAGTCTAACCGAAAGGACATTAGATACCAGTCAAAGTTCTGTCACTTAGGCTGCTAAATTTCCAGAGAAATAAAGGTTAGGTCTATTTTTTTTCAGAGGATATATATTTAATTGTAGCTATTAATTTTGTTATTATTTTTATGTGTTATTTTACTAAAGACGTAGAAACATTAAATTTGTTTTAATGAACTTCACTGATCACGTTTTATTTTCAATTCTGGTGGGATTATTATTGCTTAGGCCTAATTTTTTCTTCAAAGGATATGTTTTTGATTATAGCTGTTAATTTTGTTGTTATTTTTATTTGTTGCTTTACTAGAGACGTAGAAAAAGTCTGTTACAACAAATGTGTTGATCACGTTTTATTTCCAATTCTGGTGTGATTATTATTGCTTAACCTCATCCCACTTTGTTAACTACCTAAGCCTACACTACAAGTACCGGTACACGTAAGTTACTCCATTAATTCATGTTTCCATTATTATTGTTGTAAAGCGAAATGCAAATTAATATTTATTGGTTTCAATTCATAGTTAATTATCGCTATAATCTTGAATGAGTGAAGCTATTATAGTAAATTTCAGTTCGTTTTGCACAAACAAAAATTATATTAACTTATTTCTTGCAGGTATCTTCGAGTTTATGGTGGAATTTAATATACTTCATTAAAATAATAAATTAACTTTATGCATTTAATATTTCAATAATGGAAGGAAGGTGTTAATTTTTCCAAAAGAACACAACGAAAGTGTAACATATTTTGTCGGCTGCTAGGAGAGAGATCTGCGATGATGAGGCGATAGTAGCGATCCTAGTGGTGGGCAACTACCCCTGTTTGCATTTTTACTACATATTGAGCTTCGCGACTGTATATAGTAGACTGTGGTAGAACCTCTATTATCCGTGGTAATGAAGGGGATGGACTGAACCATGGTGGAAACATAGTAGAGGTGTGGGACAAGCTGTGCGTGTTTTCGTTCAGTCTGCGCATGACGTCACCTTTACTGCAGGCCGCACTCGAATGACACAGTCAACATAACAGATTGTTGATGGTTAGATCTGCGTCCATAGATTTAAATGAATAAATAAAAATCATAGTTTGTGTATTCAGTAAATATTGACAGTATAGGCTATAATAGGGTCTACCTTCAAGTGATAACATTATAAAATAGTGAACAATAAATTAAATTCAAGAGTCAAGAAATAATGTAATATGGTAGTGCAACGTTAATAATTGCCTTCTGTAATATACACGTACTTTTATAATAATTATAATACATTATGCTACAAATATGCACAAAATTAGGCCCATATATCACACATTATATTACACATGAATTCAAGTACAATAGGAACTACCTTGAAATGATAACGTAATAAAATTATGATCTATTACATATTAAACTTAAGTTTCAAGAAACAATGTGATATGGCAGTGTGTCATTAATAATATTGCCTTCTGTAATATACACGTGGTTTTATAATAATTACAATACAATGTGTAATAAATATATACATACTTAGATCTATACAGTTATTTATAACATACGTTATTTTGTACATGAATTCAAATACTTTTGAACCTTCATTAACATATATATATGAATTTCTTGGAATAATTTGTCATTGTAGTAAACAAATATTTTTATATATTCAGGCTATTGGAGACATAATATAGTCTACTACATTATTTACCTTACTATTCCACACACGACATAATATAATTTCACCATTATAAATCCCACTGTGTTAAGTAAATACTTATTCTAATGCAATCTTTTTCATTTTCTTTATAATATTTCTCTTTGAAATTCCAGACATTTTTATTATTTTATTAATTTCTTTAATTCTAATAAATGTTCTTGTTCTAACCAATGTCGTAATTACTTCTGGCGGAAGAGGAGAACTGATTTCTGCTTCGTTTTTCATGGCAGAATTAACCAAATTTACAGTATTTTTTATTATAAATTTCTCATGAGAAACAGAATCTCCGTGCACATCTGAGAATATACTGTCAACAAGCATTGCAACCAATTGCAGATCCTTAGAAGGAAGAATTAAGTTTCCACGGGACACTGTAGTAATCCAGTCTTTTTGATTAGCAGAAGTTGACAATTTTGTGGGAATTCCAAGATTCGGGTATTGCTCCATATGTTTTGATGCAGCATATCCTGCAATATATTTTAATCCTTCCTGGGATATCCGCTGTCTTGCAGAGATTTCATATATTTTTTCTGGGAGGCCTATATTTTCTTCAGGATCTCGATCGTTGGTAAATTTAACCGGTTTCAGAATGCCTTTAATAAATTCTGCCGATTATCATTGACTTCTGATTGGCTTGTACTAGGACTCACTATTAATGCCTCTTCTTCCGAAAGCAAATCGGAGGAGTTTTTGTTCTCACAAAACTGAGATAATGGATTTCGATCTTGTATGTACCACTTCAATCTATGTTTAAAATCTAAAGCAGAGGGATGATCGTTTGTTCTACCCATGCTTCTAATTTCCGAAAAAAAGTTTTCTACCAGATCTTCGTTAAGTTTTCTTGTGATGATGTATTCAATTTTGTACTTGTACCTCATTGCCTCATACAACAATGTTAATGATTTATTATTTATTAGAATCCCCTCCTGATAAGGTAATTTCCTGTTTGCTTCTCCTAATTTAACTGTGGTCATGAAGTCATTCATTTCTGAGAGTATAATATTCTGAATTTGAAGGTTTATTCCGTAACTATGCAGCCCACGGTGGGTACCGAATTTAGAAACGGTATTAAATAAATCAAACCAATCATTAGTTAATTTTATTGCCTTTGAAGTTTCTTTCTATTCATTTGATCTCAACACCTCGTTTTCACCACACCATTTGAAAGCCTTTGCAACTCTGTTGGAAAATAATTGTGCTGCCAAACTAACTTTTTGTCTTTGGGTACCACGGACACTTAAGTGTAACGGAGTTAACTTGTAAGCTAATTTTGTATCAGAGAACGAGGATGCACGTAAAAGTTCATGAATTGGTTCTGATGAAATGTTCAATCCGTTCAAGTTGAAACCATGATCTAGAAAGTGATTCCTGTGTAATTTCAATAAATGTGGAGCGTCCGAAAAAACAAATATTTCTCGAGTTGAATCATTTGGATTAGGAAAACTGCAATTTAGTTTGGTAGAAATTTTCAAATCACGCCACAATTTTCTGTTACTTCCACCTAAATCGCTAACTGTGGCCACAACTTGAAAACCACTGCCTTCTAACTGGCAAATTATGTGTGTTAGGATTTCTTTTGTCATTGTCTGATCATATTTATAGTATACGGGCTGCTTCCACCTTGCAAACAAACCACGTGCCAAAACAACCTGCACTGCCTCTCGTCACTGGAACTCTCTGCCGCCTGAAGTCAAGGGCTGCCGAACATTGAAATCTTTCAAATCCAAGTTAGGAAATTATCTTATGACGAGTTCCAAACTAACTTACTATTATGACAAGTGTTGTATTGCATGTTTCCACGTATTCACATTTTTTTATGTTCTAGTGATATTTAACTTATTTTATATTTTTGTTTTCATATTTTCCGATAATGGTATATCTCTAATGTGATATGTTGAGCTATATATAATCATAATTTTCCTTACTGTGTGTACTTAAAAATATTGTATTCATTGTACTACTATTAGTATTATTATTACTATTAGGCCTGTTATTATTATTATTATTATTATTATTATTATTATTATTGTTATTGTTATTATCATTATTATTATTATTATTATTATTATTATTATTCTTATTTATTATTATTATCAATAATTGTCTTATTTTTTATACTTTGTATGCCTCATTTATTTTTGACCTGCTGTTCACATTTTATTATGCTTTTTTCTTTCTTTCTTTCTCTATGTTATATATTATGTCTGATTTCTTCTTAATTGTTGTTTACATTTTATTATTATTATTATTATTATTATTATTATTATTATTATTATTTTATTCAGTTTTGTGTGTAAAATTCTAGTGTACTTTGTAAATTTGTATTGTTTTTGTAACGCAGTTTTTACTCCTGGTTGAGTGTTAGAGTAGGCCGTATGGCCTTAACTCTGCCAGGTTAAATAAATCATTATTATTATTATTATTATTATTATTACTATTATTATTAATATTATTATGAGGTCCATTATTTGTCCTTCCCTACTGTCAAAAGAAACCTCCTCATTTAAATACATTTCATCAAATGCTAATACTGTTACACGATCTAACTCCGACATATTAGTAGCCCTCGCCTTCATTAATTTTAAGACATCATAAAGTACCCCTTCCTCAAGCGATAATTGTTTTACTGCCCATTTTCTCAGAGTTGACAAATCAGGTAACGGGTAATTTAATTTTGTTCTTAAGTATCGGTATGGTTTTGGACTTAGGTTTCGAAGTGTTATTGCAGTACCGTAATCTTCTACAGACCATTTCACCCTACGTTTTTTATTCAAAAGAGCATCAATTTGCCCATTAGTGAAAAATGGTTTCAAAATTTCAACCACTTTAGATTTAACTTCTGTTTGTCTAATGTTTTTCAATGAAATTACATCCTCATGTAATTTTCTTTTGTCTTCTTCATGTTTCCTGTTGGCAGCTGTCAATTCCTTAATCCTCGTTTCTAGAGAGTAATTCTTCTCTTCTAATTCTTGAATTCTTTGTATTAGTATTTGGCATTCCTCTGTGACAGTAGACTCGGTGGCTCCGCGATTTTCCATCGTTACATTAGTGCTGGATGCTCCTGTTGCGCTGAAGTGAAAGAAAGTTAATAGGTACAGTAGCCTACATGCAATCAGGGGCGAATTTAGGCCTCGGGAGCTGCCTAGGACGGCAGATTTGAGGGAGCGACTTTTAAGCTATTACTGTTAATTTTTTATATGTTTTTTAAATTTTATTCATAACTCTTTTAAAGAGTACATGAACTTAAACGCACAATGAAAAGGATATGAATAACATTGGCAACAATCAGTTCAAATAATGTATTGTAATTAATGTCTAGTTAGGTTTATTAAAAAAAATGTACTCAACGCAATGAGCTGCGATCGCTGTCTGCAGTGAAGATGACGTCACACGCCTCGGCCGCTATCGCAACAGCATGCGCAGTCCCACACCTTTGCTATGTTTCCACCATGGTCTGAACGGTTAATCGAAAAAATCGGATAATCCGTACCATGAAAGATTTTGTAATTTCTGCCATTGTCTTGTATGTAACTCTCTTTGTAGTGGATCAGAAGTTCACTAATTTAAGACTGGTTGTCAAGTGCGGGTTTTTAAGGGAGAAGAAAGCTTTTTGTAATGACTGTCTCAGGAAAGATAGGAATAAATGAGCCCTCATGTTGTAGATTTACATACTTTTTACACTTTATCCTTGTTCTTTTTTATTAATTCGCGCAGTTGTAACTCCAATCTCGTATTCTGCCGCAAGATGAGCCACAGTTTCTCTTTCTCAACCCATTAAATTATTTCCATTTTTCTTCGATTTTTAGCACAACACATTTTCTGTTAACACTCGTGGAAGACATTTTATATAGGCCTACAAATTACTCGTATATTATAGAACGCCAATTCGAACAGCAGACAATGTTATATAACGATAAAGACTTGTAGTAACACTCTCTAGCAAAGACATATGTAGAACCTACTAATATTATGTACAACACAGATCTTCATATAAGTTATTTATTCATGAAGAAGTAAAAAAAGAGCGAGAAAGACAGTCGGATAATCCGCCAGTCGGTTAATAGGGAGACAGGTAATCGGGGTTCTACTGTACAAGAAAATCAAAACTATAAGTTGAGGTAATTAAACTGCTACAAGTACCAGCTGCGAGTGCCAACAACAGCACTGCTCAACTGCAACCCCAACATGAGGACGACAGTAGAGCTAGCGGATCCGACACTTCTGGAGGTACAACAGACACATCAGATTTCTAAACAGGAGTCATAAAATATACTACATATATTATTTTTCTCTTCATAGTAGTCTGTAAAATAATTTCGGTTTATTTTAATTTTTTATTTGCATTAGTTGTATGCAATTTCTATTACTGTGCAATTCTTTTTTAATAAATAGGCATTCTATACTAAAATAATAATTCTCATACAAATATTTCATCAAATGTCATAATAATTTACGTTCATTTTGCTATTTTCAACGATTCGAAAGGAATTTATCAATATTAGATTTTGTTCCGGCTAGAATCGCAATCCGTCCCACTGTGCAGTCGTCCGATTCACTTATTGAATTTGTCGCAGTTCGCAGAACCTGTTCTTAAATGTTTTACGTTAAACATATTAGATTATTGACAGAAAGAAAGAAAGAAAGAAAGAAAGAAAGAAAGAAAGAACATTATTTTAACAGTTTTACCACGAAATTCTCTAGCATTTTAATAGGACAGTGATAGAAAACGTAATCATATCATATTATTAAGTCGTTTCTCATCAAAATGTGCAGGAAGTCAAAACAGGAAAACAATATCGACGGCCCATTTTGAGTTAGTTTAATTCAAAATCCAAAGTCTTGAGAAACCTGCATATTTAAGATTCATGTTGTGAAAAATCGAAGAATCGTTCAACTCAGGAGCGTACGCAAGGCGGGGGGGGTTAATGGGTTTGAACCCCCCTGAACTTAAAAAAAAAAGGGACAGATTTAGATTTGAGTATTTTTTATCCACAATCGTTTCCCCTTCTCTAATTATTCACTGTCAGAGTAACAAAATCTACATCGACATAAGGCATAGTCTTCCTACCTTTCCTTCAATATAATCCCAGTTCTAGGTACTACGGCACATTCAAATTATAATAATGCTATCTTTTTTATAGAGAGAGACCTACCGCCTCGTACCAACCTTGTAATAAAATGAAGCTGACACAATATGAAATTGAAAAGGTTGTTTTGACAATCCTGTAGTGCAGATGTTAAATATTGTGTACTGCCGACTTTAAACTCAATTTAAGAGCGGAATTCACCCGCTCGTTAGAGTTCTGACTTAATTGTGAAACGTTCGTTTAACGTTTTGTGCATTTGACAGTTAATATTTATAATATAAACTTCATATTATCGTTCTGGGTTCTTTGATAAAGCTCAATTTTACAACTTTTTTAAACAAAAAAAGTCGCGTACCAGTAGTGATTCTCGCAAAGATAGTGAAAATTTTACATTTTCAAATGTTTCTTTGTAGCCGCGGCCTGACGACGTTGTCGCTAACGTTCTTCCTGGTACTAGTTTCACATCCCTCTGTGCAAAATCAATTGCTGCCGCTGCTGATGATGATAATAATAATAATAATAATAATAATAATAATAATAATAATGATAATAATAATAATAATAACAATACACAAAATACAAATACCGATATGCAAATTGTAAACAATTTTAATAACGCCTCCCCCATTTAAAAAAATTCTGAGTATGTCACGGGTTGAAATTAATCCAAACTGAAATCATGTTTTGTTAATTGGATTTCCACAGCAACATGAAGTTTTGAATTTCACTTTTCTCAAAACTTAAAATTTTGAGTTGCTTCCCTTTTGAACTCGCCCGTGAATATTATGCTTGAAGGTTTGAAAGCCATCTGCAATTATTTTGCAGTCGTCTACCAATACCCCTTTCCCTTTGAGTGCTAATATCGCATACACTACAATGAACCATTGT